>NW_009607887.1:3189-81414 GCF_000690535.1 Cariama cristata
GAAAAATAGTAGAAAAAGTGAAATGAACCTTGAATAAAGCTGTCAGCAGTAATTATCTCAACAACACTTTGTGAGGAGTTAAAATAAGCATTGCTGATTTATAACCTGAACACACTCCACCCTAGAGATTTTTTTTCATCCAGTTAGTGTTTAAAATGAAATGTTGAATACCTGTTTTTGTTTGATTTTTTTTTTTTTTAATTGAAGATACATAATGAAAATGAAGTTATTTTCCAGAGGAAGTTAATTTCAAGGGCTGTTGATTTTTTTTTAAACTCTTCTGTTAATTTTAGTATTTCTACAATAGTTTAATACAGCAAACAAACGTAGAGCATACTTGGCTGTTTTTCCCGGTTAATGCTATTTAACGTCAAAAGACAAAGTGGCTAATGTAGAATTATATCCGCTTTTTGTTGTTGTTCAAGGAGGGATAAGGGCTTACGTGGTGGTAGATGAGCTTTGGTTGGTTGATTTATTTTTTTAAAATTATGTACTAAACTTGAATAGCAATGTCTTGTTGACCAGTATAGATTGAGCAGAGCCCTTCAGTTCCATATAGTAAATCTTTCTGAGCCTCATAATTAATTTCATAGTACAAAAAAAGCTCTTGTTTCAGTAAATTTCAAAGAAACGCATTTGATAGACTTTTTTTTTTTAAATTGTAATGATTGTAATGTACCTCCATTTTACAGGAGTTCACATTGTTGGAGTGATAACATTTATTTCATGTGTACAATGTATTTCAGTATGGATAGAAGTAATTTTGCAGCCTGTTGCTAATGAAAGAATACTTGCTAGCTTTGAGAAAAGAGCAAAGCAAAGGATATACATTAATTCACAGAAAACCTTTAATCTCTTGAAGTTTTAAACATTACTTTTAAACATGAACATGCAGGAATTCTTAAATCTTATCACTTTGTGAGACTATACACTGAAAACAAGGTAGATTATTTAATGTATAATTATACAGTGATAAGCAATGGGTTTGGAACTGTTGAGCACCTATTTGTTCCCAAGGAATTTAGTCAGGGTTTGTCTGAGCACAACAGGCTGCCCACACATTGTTAATAATGTTTGGTTAAACACTGAGAACTAGAGCCATGGCAAGAACAACCTCATATGAAGGATCTCTCATGTCATAGCATCATTTTTCTTGAAATCATGGGACTCTGAGTATCCTCAGAAATAGCATGAGTTGCTTGGGAGTCCATGGATTAGTTTCTCTGTGTTTGGATCTCCAACCAGGAAAGAAAAAAAATGATATTCTCTGGAGAATCACCAAAAATTGCCAAAGAGTTCCCACACTCTTATTTCTCCTGCTTCAATGTTCATCTTCAAGGGCTGTGCCGGATGCATTTAGAAACCGCTGTTTTCTTCAACTGTTTGTATAATGGAAAATTTCCCACTCTTACATTTCAAGTGTGGAAGCAAAACTTCCTCTGCCATCATTCACTTGCTCTACCTCTCCTCCCTCTCTTTTACACTTTGATTTTTCCCATATGCCACATTAACTGTTATCTCCCTTTCACCACACAAGTATTCTTTGCTTTATGTTTTGTTCACTTTTGTAATCTCAAAAAGGATAGGTTACAAAAGGAAAACGGAAATGCTAGGGAGCTGGGAGCGGCAGCCTCAGCCGTGGAGCAGCCTGACCAGTCTTGCTCCAATGGTAAGCAACAAGCAGAGTAATTTATTTTTTAGGCGTTTCAAATAGATTATTTTATAGTTTGTTCATTTGTCTTTTGGGGGAGTAAAGTTAGCTTGAACTGGTCTGCAGTTCCCTAGATCACCCTGAGGTTCTGACTTAAAGATCTGAGATCTGCGGCATAGGTCTGTGCCTTCATCTAGCCCTGCTGAGAAAGTATTTGTCTCTGATTTCCCATTCTGCACAGTTAGCGTGGTAATCTTTTTGAACAGGGAACTTAATTTGTTTGGTGAGTAGAGATAGATGACATCTTGGTAGGCTGGGAGAAATGAACTTGTTTGAATTCTTCTGAGATCTGCCCATCAAGAAGAAGGGATTAGCAATGATGAATATGCCTTGCAGACATCTAAACTGAAGTCTGTCTAGACTAAGAAGCGAGAGAATTTCTCGCTTATCACAATGTTACCTGCCCTGGCTGAAAGGGTAGAGAATGGACTGAACCTGGAGATACAGAAAGGCTGCTTTGCAGGAGCCACGCTATTCAGCCAACATGTAGAAAACTAATTAATTGTTTTGTCTTGTTCATTATGTTACTACTCAGTGCACTTGGGCTACGAAAGCAGTTGATCCCTAATATGCCTCATATCCAAACTCAGCTAGTAGTGCCATATGCATATAGAGTATAATAGAAAAACTAGGACAGAAATGTTCCTTCTCAAACTTCATATCGTTGTCTTCAAAAAAGACCATTTCTTTTTCCCTATCTTCAAGAAAACACATACATACAGACATCTGTGAATTTATCATACTCAGGGAACTAGCTTATGCTATAATTAAAAAAGTCAGGTAACAGAATAGTAAGTTTAATAGGAAAACTGAAATGCTTGATAAAGCTATTTCCTTGCCCCTCTATCTTTACCCCTTCTCTTACCTGATGAAGGGAGAAAAGCATCATAGTAATTATTCCAACAAGAAAACGGATCAAATTATATGGAAGTTAAATTTTCACAGTGGAGATACCTGCCAGTCATGGAGTGTTTTGGTACGGGCACCTCCGTCTTAGGTTATTTTGAATAATTGAACATGGCGTGTTATGAAATGTACTCAGTCATGTTTGTTTCTTTATACATTAGCCATGTATCAGTGAGTAAACCAGTAAATGAAAAAGCTAAGCAACTCACATTTTGAGCACAGTGAAAGGGCTGTCACATGGAGTATTTGAACCAGGATTAGGTTTCAGTCTGTAGGCAACAGTGCATTCATTTCTGATTAAGAATTTTTTTGTGTGATATATGTGTATTATAAATCTCTACATGCGTACTGCAGCCTGCTATGCAACCTCTAGAAAGAGCTGTTGTTCAGCTGATGACCTGCTGATTTTATAAATATTATTTTGAGATATCATTTCCATGGTTGTTAATATATTTGTTTCTAACGTGAAACCGCAGCTAGCTAATATTGACAAGCTAGTTATGGCCAAAGTACTAAATAGTAGCCACAAATGTCTGTTAGATTTCAGAACTGGTATATACTGTAATAATAATTATCGAGGGTGGTTAGAAGTTTGTAGTTGTGGTAGAATTCCCCTTGTTAAAACAGCTCTGATTCAAATACTATTCAAGCTTAGCATGAACTTCTGTTCTTAATTAATTAGATAACTTGTTACTCACAATGACCTTACAACGCTTTTGGTAATACTCTGAATGTTGCTTGCATACTGCTGTTGTTTCCAGGACAAAATAAAGGTTTTCAGGTTTCAAGATGTTTGTATAATCTCTATTGAAATTTGACTTCACAAGGTGAGTAATGATATTTTTGGCATATTTTTCTGGAGATGATCTTCTCTTACTTCTTAAGCAGAGCACTGGTTGTACAATGGTAACAGTGAGGGCATAAAACATTCTGAAACCAATATTGAGGTAACAGAGAGCTACTGCAGTTACTGACTTGTGGAGGTTGTTTATCCAACCAGAACTCCATATTACGATACATGCTAACAGCAGATTTATCTTCAGCACAGATACTCTGTGGGTTTGATTTTTTTTCCTCTTGCTCAACAATGGGAAAACAGGTATTGCTAGTTTTCACCAGAATTAATATCAATACCCAGAACCTTAAGTATAATTCCGGAATTGATTGGATGTGGCGCTGTGAAGACACTGCATTACAGAGACACAGATGGGAAAGGCACTGCACTGGGTGGAGCACCTCATAGTCTTGGGCTAATTATGAGAGCTACAGCAAACAGAAATTAGAGATGCCAGTTTGAAAGATTTGGGATTAGGTAATCTGAGTGTTCCTTAACTGCTTTAGATTATAAAAACTAAGAGGCTGTATTATGCACTTTGAATGCTAAACCAGCCCACCCCTACATTTGAATATATGCAAGTTTTAATTCTATCTGTTCAACATTATAAAGTCTGAAAGGATGCATTAGAAAGCATGTGCCTCCTTGGCAATTACACAGAGTGACATCTTTGGGAAGGTTTCTTTCTGTCGCTTCTTCCATCCAGCTGTGGTAGTGAGTGCTGCTGGAAAGCTGGGACTATAATTTTACCTATTTTTCAGGATGCTAGAACTGGAGGGCAGGTTATTAAGACTTCCTTTCGCCTAAAATACTACAAGCTGACCTTGAGTAGGACAGGGAATTAGTCTGCTTTTTATGGGAGATTTATGGTGATTTATGAAGAAGAGTCAAGTACCAGAAAACATGCTTGCTTTTTTTTTTTTTGTACACCACAATTTTGTTTCCTTGCCTTATCTCTGAGTATTAAAGGCAGAAAACATGGATTATTTTCCTTTACCTCAGGAGGAAATGATGCTATGAGAATTCCCCCATGTGGTTTTCTGTTGAAACAGATTATATACAGCCAAACATAATTCTGTATTAGAAGTACAGCTAATTGAATAATTAGACTGATTCATAGCAGTC
Organism: Cariama cristata; assembly: GCF_000690535.1. Classification (NCBI taxonomy): domain Eukaryota; kingdom Metazoa; phylum Chordata; class Aves; order Cariamiformes; family Cariamidae; genus Cariama; species Cariama cristata. The sequence goes on from NW_009607887.1 coordinate 7,767, forward strand.
AAGTAATACAGAAATTATATTTCCTTTTGTGATCCTTTTACTTTATATTAAAAATGGAGCAGGTATGTCCACTGCAAGGTTTTTATTCTGGTTTAGGTTTGCCATTGTCAGACGGTGCCTGTTGCTTCACTTCTTGTGCATGAGCAAGTGAAATCTGGCATCATTGGTAGACTCCTCTCCTTTGCATATGGATCAAGTGTTCTGTGAATTTTTTTCTGATACTTTGTAAGATTTATTGTTTGACTGTTAAATTTCTGAGAGCAAATGATCAAGAATCTCTAGTTTATGTCCAAAAATGATATTAGAAAATAAAATATTTTGCCATGGAAAAATACCACTCCAGTGAGTTGGAAAGGATTCTTTGAGTAGCTCAAACAATAAAGATAGTTACCCTGTTACAGTGACTGAAATTGTTTCTCTCTTTAAGTGGTCTTTTAAACAGTCAAAAGCTGTTTTTTAAACCTGACAAGTACCAGGTGATACAGCTGAAGGGCTACATTTAGTGACTTACCCTGGTTAACAAGAACAGTGGTAAGTGCCTGTATGTTTAGATAGATGTGTTAATGTACATTAAAGCAAACCAAACAAACCTAACTCCCACACACTCCAAAACCTCAAAACTCTCACTACTCTTGTAGCAATCAAATACTTCACAAAGAGCACAAGATAAATCAATATTTCTGCTTTCCTTGAACATTATCACTTATACTTGCTTGTTTTCAATGGTACTCGTTATAAAAGCTACATCCTTTTAGAGAAGAGGGATCCCTTGCAGACAAGTATCCTGTGAACAGCACAACCACTCAAGTCATGCCAAAGCAAGTCCACTACATATCAGCGGCTCTCATCTTCTGCAAGGTGACATGTTTTGCAGACTTGTCTTGCCTTCTGTACCTGTGAAGCTCTGGAGTTCCTGGGGAGGTTGCCCGCTGTTGATGACTGCGGTAGGGAGTTTGATTTACTCCAGAGCTAGCTGATATAGGAGCTGTTCTATTAAAGATCGTTGACTCACTTGGCAACAATTTGGCAGGTCATTCTCCATCACACCCCTCTGGAAAGGCCATACTTTGCAACACTGAGAGGATAATAGCAGGCCTAATGGGTAAGTCTGTAAGTGATGTGTTTCAAGGGCCTGCCTGTTTTCCTACCATGATTTATTTTCTAAAGTATGTTCTGACTCAAGTACAGGCTGCTTAGTGGCAAGAAGAGTTGTCTTAGTGTTTCATTCAGATTACTGGATTGCTAGAGAGACTTGTCTGTATTTACATGGAGCAAAGAGTGAGCACTTCCAAAATGACTGTGATAGTTGAAGATGAGGAAGAAGGTCCAGTTCTTTACAGGTTATTGCTTTACACTGGCCATTTTGGATGTCCAAATATATTCTATAAGATATTAGAAAGCTCTTAGAGCTTGCCTACATAATTTCCTCATTAGATATGATTGCCATTAGAAGCTCTTTTGAAGTGCTGTTTTTCTTCATCAGCATGTGGCTGAGTATGAGGAAGACCAATTTGTCATATCCAATTACTGCTTTCCTGATGCAGTGCACCAAGGTTCTAATTTTTGTATCAGCATTTTTCAATGGAGAGAGTTCTGCAGCTGGAGTTCTCTGCTGGTATCATTCCTTCATGTTCCTACTACTGTTTATCTTTCTCAGAGCTTCAGTGTCTTGATTAAATATTGCTGTGACTGGTACAAGAGACAGAGTTTGCTCCTTTCTTTGTAATTTCAGGTCTGTAAGAGTGAGAATTAAGTTGTGCCAACAAACTCTTTCTAGAAGATTGGAAACTTGTGAGATTATGGACTTGTAATTTTTCCTATTATTCTGAACGTGCGATGGCAGCACTCTGGAGTTACATACTCTCAATGATTTCTTTCCCTGCTGCAGACATATATGTATCATGAAATGTTTGAAAAAATAGTCTTTTTTAGATTGTTCTAAAGGATATTTCTAGAAACTTCTACATGAAAATGGTACTTTCTAACAGGAAGAATAATCTATTGTTTAAAGCACCTGGTCTCACTCTGGATTTGGCAATTATTTCTAGGTTGATCTGGAAAGTTCTTGGCAAAGATTCCTGCAAGTTCGGATCAAAAAAGGTGTTGCTTAACTTTATCCCCCAATAATTAATGCTAGCAATTGAAATACAAATCATCTTACACTGAATGTTTACAAATAAGTTCTGTGTCTTAGTGTTGGAAAGCACAAGTGAGCATTAGACTAATTTTTTTTTTCTCTCTAAATTATAAGGCTTGGTAGCAGTCTGTCTTTTAGTAGTTAAAATATATGTCAGGTATCTTTTGTGGACTTTTAGTCTAGGTTGTACCATAACATTTTGCATACCATTGCAATCCATTCGATATCTCTGCCGTCTCCTAAAAGGACTCTCCTGCTTGCCACTCTCCCTAGAATGTTTCAGGCTTCAATTTTATTGTCCTTCTCCTTAAAAAGCTATAGAAAGCCAAATAAAAGATGACTTAAATTTGCAACAAGCACAAGCAGTCAATACACAGTGTTGGACAAGAGATCTGATTTTTCGATAATCGTCTTGAGTTACTTTTTGCAAGTCATTTTGCCTATTTCTGATTCTGTTTCGCTTTCCACCTCGTACCTTTCAGCTGTCAGACCTTTTGAGTAGGGATTTGCACATGTGTACACTTACTGCGTAGAAAAATGGACTAACCTTTTCTATTTTTGCTTTAATATATTATTTATTTCATGATCTATATCTCGCTCATTATTGGTGCCCAGAGTCCTGCATATGCATCTTTCAATGTCTTTTCTTGTGCAGGTGAAAGCCATCTGATTCAAGCTATAGTACTTGCATAATGGTGATTTTCATGCAGAAAAACAAAATATTCTGAGAAGTTAGTGACTTTTGAGTTTTTGCACAATCAGGTGGGTTCATGAGTTGAGAATATGGGTAATCAGGTACTCAGGCTACAAACCAGCATTTTCAGTTTTGGAGCTGGTAGAAAGTTTTTGCTCATTCCTATGGGAAGATGGCTGCGACACAGCAATTTGTATATCTAATGTGCTGCAACCCTGTTTGGGAGTAGGCAGATGCAGTATTTAGAAAGAAAAAAAAAACCTCTTCAAGAGCAACCTGACATCTAAACAGCTCTTGCCACTGAGATACTTCAGCAGGTGCTCCCACCAGTAAATTGGCCTGCATTCAAAATATTTGTAAAAGGTGAGATTTGCTATCCATGGCACCAGACTGAGCTGCCTGGAAAGTAATCTTTTGCTTAGTGTTGATGTTTTTACGATTTCCAAAATAAAGAGTAAACTTTCTGGTGCAAGAATCTCTCTTGAGAGAGGACTCTCTCCTTTATCTTACAATGAAGATAACTCAATTTGAGAGAACTTTTCATGCTGCTAGATTATTTTGAAATGAAATGCAGAGCTTCTATTTGTCCTTGCCTTTCCTTTGCAAAAAAAAACTTCTCAAAAAAAGCTAAAGGGGGGGGAGGGGGGCGGGGTGATTTCTTACACAAATGTGCACAAAACCCCAAGATTCCAGCAACTGTCTGGAGAGTAGGATGAAATGTGCTCTGATGTTGAACCCCTTCTGCTGTTAGCTCATTATTGAGAGACGCTTTGACACTATAATATAGGGTTGCAAATTGGAATTGCAACACCCTGCTATTGGGCCAAGTGATGAAGCGGCACAATAACTGCTTGCTTGATCTTACCACTCTTTCTTTAATGTGTATGTAAAAGATATCAGGAGCCTTTCCAGGCATCTGTCAGGGTATTTGATGCTGTTAGATAGGGACCTTCAGTCTGTGTGTGGTTAGTGTGCGTGTGTGCATGTTTTACCAGTGTTTTGTATAGTGTGGTAACTACAGGGCAAAGTTTCAGGTTTTATAATAGTTGGGGTTTGTTTATTATTAAAAGCCTATAAAAATACTAATTAAACTGGTGGATTATTGCAGAGAATACAGTTCTTATGCTCTTGTCAGAGGAGTTTCATAGGTAATTGGTCTTGACCTGTATGTCGTCTTTAATATTTCGTTCGCTCCAGAGTATTATTACTCACTTCCTTTAAGACGATAGCTAGGCTTTTTATGCAGCTAAACTTCTGTTTAACCTTGCTATGAGAATGTGACAGTAGGCTAGTTCAGACAAGTTAACATTCATTTGGTAACCAGCCTGCTTACTCAGCCTGCTTCAACCTGCAGCAAATTAAATCTTTGTGAGTTCTAGCCGACAAGTGATAAAGTCATTCTGAATTATGTATAAAAATAAATGGGGTATTTTCAGTGCTCATGGCAGTAAATGAAATTTAAGATTTATGATTTATTCTTTGATTTTTGTTGGGGATGATTGAAATTTATTTCACTTCAATGTTTTTACAGTCTAATTAGGAGGATGCTGTATTTCTGAAATATAGAATGTGTTTCATTCTGTGCCCTGCAAAAATAGTAGGATCTAGAATCTAGATACAGAGATTCTAGTAGTAGGATCTAGAATAGTAGGACCTAAAAAAATAATAGCGTCTAGAAAATGTTTTTCTGTCCTCTCTGTGTTTCTTCTGAAGAAACCATTAGAAACAATATTTTAAACATACAGCCAGAACTATATTTATCCATGTCACCAAGAATTGTACAGCATCAAATATTTTGTTATTGCCAAAATGAATCAGCGATCTTTATTTAAGAGCTATTCATATTGTAAATTTAGCCCATGTGTTATCAAGATATTGCTTGGGTGCTTCTGAAGATTCTACTTGTGGTTATCAACCTCACTTGACCAGGACCGATGCACTTTCCAGAAGAGGGCAGAAGGCCAGGTGTACGCTTACGCTGTATAAAGAAATGTGTGAAGGGTACTTGAAATACAAGGATGGCACAGATGGTTCTGATCATACAAGAGTGGACAATTCTCATTTTTAGTTGTATCAATTAGTACATTTTTAAATGCAGTGTAGGATCACATCTTAAATATTATTGTGTGTATGCAGGCACCTAATAATTTTGTCTTTTAAATGACACTAGCTTTTTTCCATTTGCTGTTTTGTTAGTTTTAAAAAGTTGAGATTTAGGCATACAGCAAGAGGCAAAAGTGCTGTTTCTGTTAGCACTGGTTAATGAACATCTATCCTGTCTGTGCTGACTGCAGTTTCACCAGCACTGTTGGATTTGCGTGTGTCTGTGTTCATATGAGAAACATGGCCTTTGACATTAATAATGACCAAGATGGTATGAAATGTATTTTTTTAAGTAGCTGTTGTGATTGTGTCTTTTACAATGTCTGCTGATAAACTGTTCATTCAATGTAATATTTTTTTTCAAGATAACTTAAGTCTTTTTAATTAATTGTATCAGTATCTATCATCTTTAACATTTGCTTATTGATTAGGAAGGAAAAATTTACATTGAATTCATCAAAGCTTACCACTGTAAAAGTTGCCACATACAAATAATGGTTCAAACCTCAATACTTATTTAGGAGAAAATAACAATTCGAGACAGTTTTGTGTTCACAGTTCCCCTTAGTTTGTTTTGATACTCTGTGCATACATACCTGTAAAACTCAGTTGATGTTTCTTTGAATGTTTTTATGTAAGGAATCATTTGAGGTTTTCAGGCTTCTTTCTTTACGTTTGTATAATTAATTTGTCTTCTGCAGTGCAGTCTTCAGTTCGAATCTCAAAGCAACCTTAAAAAAACCCCACAAACCAACTCTCCAATTGAGACTATGACTTTAATAAGTGATCATTGCTTTGTTTGTAGATGACTCTAGCTGTATCGGGACTGACTTTTCCTTGCCATCGACTTACAGTTGGGAGAAGATCTTCACCCGTGCAAACCAGGGAACAGTCAGAGGAGGTAAGAACATCATCTTTATTTTACCAGTATGCTCTGGGAAGAAACAGGGAAGGTTCATTTTGCAATGATCACCGTCAGTAGAATTGCATCTTAAAAGAATCAATTTACAATTCCTGTAGCGCATAATTGTGTTGAAGTAAGGAACTGGCTTAATGAGTCATTGAAGAAAAAGAGGAAAAACAAAGTAAGCAAACCACAGTAAGCACTGAAAAATACTCCAAATTAAATAGAAGGTTGAAACATGTATTTTTTAGTATTAGCAGAAAGAGATGTTTGCAGATTATATCAGCTCCCATTCTGTTGTTTCTAACTATTAATAGTTTGGGTTAAAATTTTCAATGCCTTTGTCCTGCCTTAAAATGAATTTAATTTAAGCAGTTTCCCATTTTCCACACAATTTTCTTACCATTTTGTTTAGAGAACTGTGGCACATGAGGTTTATCTTGCTGCCCAAAAAGGATGTGTTTCAATCTGTTCAGCTCAGTTGAGTTGGCAAGACATAGCTGTGAGGTGTAGTCAGGATGCAAGCCTAGATATGTGTTGTTAGATAGTTGTTAAAAGTTTGAGGATGGTCAGACAATGCTGTTCTAGCTATACCTGAACCACTTAGCAGGTGAAATAGATGGTTCTTGTTTCCTCCTGGGATCTACCAGCATAAGTATGTATCATTGCTGCTCTACTTGCATTCTTTCAAAATTATGTGACTGAGTGTGTTCACTTTGTAGAGTTTTCTTGTGGACTGGTTCATTCAGTAAATGTTCTTTATTTGGAGTTCTTTATTTGAAGTTCTTTATGTGTAACTGTTGTAGAGAGAGATCTAGCATGTTTGGAGCTCTTTGATCGTCCCATGGTCACTTGCATGCTAGAGCTGAAATTTCATGTTCCATAATACACTTTGTTGCACCTTCAGGGATTCATGTAGATTTTCTGTAGTTTACTATCACTGTAACTTCTAGCTCAAGTGGAGCTGGAATAGTCATTCATGAAAAGAAGTCAATTTAGAGGCAAGTTAGCATTGAATAGTTAAAACCAAGGATTTTCTGAGCTGTTTTATGTTTCAGTGGACATGAAATCTGAAAGATCTGACAGTGGGAGTTGGAGGCACAGATGGGGTCTTAGTTCCTCGCACAAAAATGTTGGTTTTTCTCCTTTATATTGGTGTGCCAAATAAATCAGCCTGTCATTCAACATGCGGTAGCCTGGTGTGCCAAGTTAGGACTATGGGTGCTAAATTTGTATGTCGGAAACTGCAGTGTGATAGATAGGTACCTTTCCAAGGACTGTCCCCCACCATGCAACTATTGCTAAAGTAGATTGTGTCTGGATGTCTAAAATTATTGACAGGTTGTGTGGCTTTTCTCACGCTTTCTTATGCAATTAAACCAGCTGCAGTACCGTTAGATGGAAAATAGTCTTAACTTTGGATAAAATTTACTCAGCTGTGTGTGTACAGAGACAATTCCTTAGTTATTTAATAATGCATTTTGTCATATAATATTGCTCTGTTAACCAGATTTCTGTTAAAAATTAGGTCTTATTTATAAAAAGATGTCTGATAATGCTGTGTAAAACGGTAAAATAAAAAGCAGTATATCAAGGGTTTTTATAAAAATATGTCAATATTTTTCACTATGTATATATATATTTCGCTGAAGATGACGTCTGTAACAGAGGCTTATGGTGGGTTTTGGTTTTTGTTTTTATGTAGCAATGCACTGATGTTCATATGGTTAGTGACAGTGATGGGGATGACTTTGAAGATGCTACAGAGTTTGGAGTTGATGATGGAGAAATGTTTGGAGTAGCATCATCTGCCTTGAGGAAATCGCCAATGAGTAAGAGTTGACAGTTAATTTACAGCTAACTGGTGGTTGTACAGCAGTAGTGAAGCCAGAGAGATATGATGGGTCTGCATAATAAGAAACAGGAAAGTACCTTTTGATAGGAATGTTAGAATGGTTTGCGGGTATTGTCTGATGGATGTATCAAATGAAAATACTCCACCTGTAATTGGCAACTATGAAAGCTTCTCCCCATGGAGGAAGTTTTTTAACCTTATGTTTTTAACTTATAGTTGAAGAATAATAATTAAACTCAGAGAAATTATGATCTCTAACCAAATGTTCCTGTAGATACCTAGATTTCCGTTTTCCTGATTTGAAAATTCTACAGATTTTAGCTTCAGCATCTTGTGGTGATTAATATTTTTAGTCATTTACGTTAAACAAGTTTCTCCGTGATTATTTGCCCTTGAATTATGAAGAGGATTGAGCAGGAACAGTTACCTCCTATATGCAATTCTGTATACTCTTTATTTACTTTAGGCTTTTATTAGTGTTATTACCTTAGAAGTTTTTTGACAGCAAATGTATGTAATAATATGGAAAAAATTTTGGTGTCATGTATAGCAAGTTTAAAAAAAAAGAAAAAGTAACTAGCAATATAGTGAGTCAAGCCTTTCAAGCCAATCCTTTAATGTATTAAAGTAATTCCAGAGTGTTAACTCTGAACAAGTGATATATCGCATTACACTGGACTTGAGGATTTTACTGTTTGGAATGCCTGAATATATTCATGAGAGCATCTGGAAATTTCATGTGTTTCCAAAGGTTCATAGTCAATAGTCTTTCACAAACTTTACATGGACTCTTGGTAACCACTTCAGTAAGCTGTCAACATTAAAAAAAAATAATCTATGAAGCAAGTGAGTTCACGTATTAAAATCTGTTTTCCATAAGGTTGCATTTAATTTATTTTTTTCGGTTTTTTTAAGTGCCAGAAAATGCTGAAAATGAAGGAGATGCCTTATTACAATTTACAGCAGAGTTTTCTTCAAGGTAAGCTTAGCTTATTAACTGTGCAATTCTTGTTACAAACTAAGTAAAATTTAGTAAATAATGGCAATAAAAATAAACTAAATGTACATATTTTCATGTAGGATCATAGCATATTTAGGTATCCTAATCTAATTTATTTTAAGCTTAACTTTGTTAGAACTGATTCTGAAATAAAATTGTTTCTCAGTCCAAGTTAGAGTGACAGATCCTTGCCTGATTTAATTTGCAACTAATTAATGTCATTACTTAATTATGTAAGGGTCCAGAAGGATGATAAAGATTCTGATTATGTATAGTAATTTTAATATAATATATAGGAACAGAAAAGCTGAAACTGATTGATATTGAAAAATATATACAGAGTTGCAATAAGATTTTTTGCAATAATGAAGTGGTTGGATAAATCTCTACATTTAAAAAAATACAGAAATGATGCTTTTTTTAAACTTCATACATCAAATCATATGTTGTTAAGCAGTTGCCATGTTTCATCAAACAAGTGGAAGCTGCAAACCAATATACTGCAAAGTAATGCAAAGTTTATATGCCTTCTGTTTTCACTCCTCTGTGATGAAATGTTCATTTATATATATGAGATGCATTAATGTGTAATACAAGAATAGCCTTCAATTAACCTTTAAGAATATAATAAAGAAAGGAAATAAATCATGATTGAAAAATTATATAGAACTTAAGGTGTCTATGCATGTAACCAGAAAGTTTTTACGATGAAATTTGTAAGGTAGTAGTTAGTTACTTTGAGCTTTAGAATGTTGGGAGACAGATGGCTTCTAAATATTTCCCTTCTGTCCTTCAAAAGTGTAGTACATCATTTTTCTAAAGGTTTACCCAATGCATTATATTTACAGAATAAATGAAGAGGTAGAATATTGAAATTACTTATTTTCATAATTTCATATTAATTGGAAATTTTATCTCAAATAGATATGGTGACTGCCATCCTGTTTATTTTATTGGATCATTAGAGGCTGCTTTTCAAGAAGCCTTCTATGGGAAAGCTAGAGATGTAAGTGTGTATTAAAACTACTTTATTTAATATAGGGGGAAAATGGAAATCACTGTAAATGTTTCCTCTTTATTTTAAAAAAGGTAAACTACATTTTTGAGTTGTCTTGGTTTTATTGTTTGTGAAGAGTTATATTCATTTAGTTCACTGACTAAAATACTTACCTTGCTGGTTGTTGAAATTACAGTGAGTAACTCATGCTTCCTAATCATTCAGGCTGTATTTTTATTGGAGTCCTTTAGTCATTAGAGCTACTCTTTTTCTCCCCCCCCCGCCCTTTTCTTCCAGAAATAATGGTGTCCTAGCACCAGATAACACTGGCTGCGAGTCTTGTGGTTGACAAGTTCAATGTTGCATGTTGTAACTCCTTTGAAGGATGGCTAATCAAATTGTAAATTTAAATTGAAAGGTCTCTGAAATACAGTGTGTGCTTTTTTTCTTTGCACAGCCTTTATCTGCCAAGTGAATTCCAGTACTAAGATTTGGATATTTAGTTTTTCTGTGCATCCAACCAGACATCTCAAGTTTCTGTTATTCCATGCACAGTTTTCAAATCAGTATTTTAATAAAATTAGAATGGGGATAGTTTATTTACGTTTTGGTGACTTGATTCACTAAGGAGAAACCCAAACCCCTGCATAATTAAGCATAGATAAAGCTGAAACACAAACAAGAAAATCATGCTGTTTAAATTTACTTTTTATTGTCTTGATAGATATTTAATTTTAATATGAAGAATGTTTTGGCTTCCTGTAGTTATTCATATTGGAAGGAAGAACTATGTTATGTCAGGGGCTGTTCTGCTAAGTGTGCAGTGTTACGAACTACGCTGTATAGCTAAAGTTAACACATACTTAACATGTCGTGCACATGCTCTAAGTTTAGTGAATATTTTCATGTCTTTGCACAGATTTCAGAGCATAAATGGATACATAATAATTTAGTAGCAAAGTATTAATTTATAATAACTCATTAAAATGGGCCTTAATGCATGTTTAAAAGAAATCATTGATTCGGCAAGAAATGTGTTTGAGTTAGGAAGTTCACTTTGTTTCATTTCATCAGAAATGGTTGACAGCGTATCAGTATAATAATGGACGAGAGCCCATTAGGAACTTTCATAAATTTTTTTTATACCTATAAATCTGATATTAATGCAGTGCAGTTGCTTAGTTTGTTAATACTTAAGGTACTTCTTATACTACTTACATTGCACATCTGAAATTCATGTCACCTTACTTTTCTAATATTTTGCATTTATTCAGACCAGATCCTCATGAGGATAAAGTTATATATTTAGGAAAGTATTATTTTCGTGTCTTTTTTCTTTAATTTTTTTTTCCCGACTATTACATTAATTTTTCAAAGCTCTCCTCCCCAGCTAACCTGTGGAATGACATTATTTGTATTGTAACATTCTGACTTTAAACAAAGGTATGAGAATGTATAAATACCATTTATTTTTACTGCTTTTTTCCCATTACAAGTTTTTTCGATACTGCCTCCTGGAATTCATAATTGAGGAAAGGGATACTTTATTTTGTATGATTATGATTTCATTTCATAAAATAATTCAATAGGTTAATCAGTATGAAAAAAAGAAAAAGCTTAGGAGAAATTGCAACCTGTATGTCTTGTTTTCTAATTTATACTATGGAGGGCACTTAATTTTACCAGGGCAACAGATGAGCTTCAGGCACCAGCATTCTTCACTTGAAGTGAGAAATTGAGTTCCAAGAGTAAATAAAAACAAGATTGAAGGTTTAAATCCTCTGCTAGGCTTTTTGAACTTATATACTCATTAAATGTTTATTGGAGTGGTGGGATTACGAAGGATTTGGGTAGCTTCATCAACTGGTATATACTTAATCACTAAGTAAAACACTACATTTGATAGAGTGTTTCTCACGATGCCACACTCAATCCATCTTAATGAAAACCGCTTCAAACTGATTTAATTTGAGAGCACTTGGCAGCTTGAGTGCTCAGAGATCTTAGCCTTTTCTTGACAAATTCTCAACGCTGTCCAGAGCAGAAGGTGCACTCTACAGTTCAGGTCTAGTGAGACAGCCGTCAGATAGGTTTTTAATCTATATTATGGATACTTTTTCCCTCAAAAAAATCCCGCTATGCAGCCTTTTTGCAGAAATATTTTAATTTGGGTTATGTTAAGAAAATTAACTTATGTCAGAACATGTGTTTTAAACACAGATTAGGAGTTGAAATTCTTCTTTAAGAAAATAGATGTTCTGTTAAATCTTAATGAATTTTCTTTTCATGTGTTGGAAAAGAAAGTAATTGATAGTTGTTTAAGAAAATGTTACTTGAAGAAGAAATACCTTGTAAAAGTACTTTAGATGTTTGTCTGTTACTTGTGTTTTGTTTAGCTTTTATTATCATAGCTTTTCATTTCAAGTCTTTAGATAGTTAAGGTTAACATACATGATGGGTATCTTTTTTCCTTCAGAGCAACTGCTACCATGATAGTGCCAGTTTTAGATAGGAGAGATGGAATGAGGTCAAATGTAGCTCTACTTTAAAACCTGTATATCTCTTTAGCACAAAAATACGATAGCCAAGGTATAGAGCTTTGCCTTTAACAACCAGTGTCCTTGGCAATGAAATTCCCAGTTACCTCCTGCAGCCTGATAGTTAAGAGCATTGTGTGTTCATTTCCGAGGCTTATTGCATGTATAACACAAGAAAATATTGTATTCTATTTTATTTTATTTTATTTTTCAATTGAGTCAGGAAGAGGAAGAGAGATAGAGGTTTATTAACTTAACAAATAACTTGTTCTTTTGTGAAAGTCTTCCTCTCTTTATTGTGTCAATTGGAAAGAAGCGTTTCTCTGTTACATGAGTTTATGAAGAACAAGCTTACTCTTGCTCAGGTAGCTACACTATCCTGGAAATAGCTAGACCTGATGCCATGGAAGAAATTTTATAATGGCCAGTTTTAAACAAGATGTTTAGGGGAGCTTTCTTTGCAACTGAAAACAGTTTGTGGGTGCCTTGTGTTCTGAAATGTCAGGGGATTAATCCTAACTTAGGGTGGTATTGTTATTAATACAGGATCTTAATTGCTATATTCAATCTCATTGAGCCATTTACTTGAATAATACTAAAGTATTTTCTTTTATTGGAGCTTGTTTGCCTTTTCATTTTTATACATAGTTGCTGCCCTATTATATAAGAAAGAATAAAGACAGCTGCTTTATCTTTTCAGGAGCTCTTATCTTTATATACCTCTGTCAGATCACCTCCTGCTCCTCTCTCAACCTTTCTGTCCACTGACTTTTAATAAATATGTGAAACATCTCTCTTAGCACAAATTGGTATTGTCACCTCAATATATATTCCTGCATACTGAAAATGAACCATGTTTTTCTTCTCCTTGAATTCTGTCTTTTAGGGTCATTTTAGTGGCACCACCATCCCTCTCACATAGGGGTACTTTATTTCCTGAATACCTAGAAGAAAGTATGCTCCTTCCATGATTTGGCATATTCAAATAAAAGCTTTTTTTTTTTTTGTCTGGTGATAGCAGAATGTTCTTTTATACAGGGCTTTCTGTAGTATCATTTTTAATCTGTGTAACTCAGAAAACTGTCCTTTGTTATTATTTCAGCTAATTAAGTTCATGCTGAACTTAATAATGAAAAAAGATTCACAGAGATAATTATTCTGATTACTGTTAGAGCACATTATAGAAACAGCATTGACTACTCTCCAGTCGTCTTGTCTCAGAAGAGTAGTTTGAAATCCGTCTCTTTTAGATGCTACCTTGAGTAGAGAGGTTGTTCTCAATCCCAATTGCAAGACAACTTTTTGTTTTAGTCTTTGTCATCTCCCCCCCCCTTTATTCCCTAAATACTGCAGAGCGATGTCAAGGAGTACAGCTTCACCACCACCTTGGCTCCAGGCACATTTCGAATAAAGTCAAATTGCTACTCCTACATTTTATAAGGGGCTTGATCATACTGTGTATCCTAGGTGTGCTTTGAAAATGCATCTGTAGTTGAGCTGTCTGAGGGTCCTAGATGGAGAAATTACTGCTTTACAGATAAAACATAAATAACCTGAACAGTAATCTACATGGTCTGGTTGAAACTGTAGAGGACAGGTATAGAAGTATAACTCTAGGTTCCTGGGAAGAGTAAAGCAGTAAAGCATCTACAGTAGATGTCAATATATAAATTTCAGTTAAGTCCCATGTTAGTCACCTACATTTTCTTTCCAGTCTTGCCTGATACGTGTGTTAGCAATTCTGTCTTTTCATTTTTAAATTAATTCTGAACTTGTGGATAATTATTGTTTAGAAATTTTTTCTACAACATGCTAGCTTAGTAGTCTCGCTGTGTGCCTACACACGTTTATTCTTCATATCTGAAGAACAGCTTCATCTTTCATATCTGAAAGGTTAGTCCTGGGTATGGGTTTCTCTTCAGCATCCTCTGTACTTGATATTAAATAATGAAAGTTTTTTGAAATTGTCTGCCACACTCTACATTTCGTCCTCTTTCAAATTATATGATTTATAGATCTTATTTGAGTTTGGTTTTAATTACTGGATATTCTTTGCATTATGTAAGATATCACTACAAGTTTCATTGATTGAAATAGAGATACAACAGAATAATAGGATCAAATAGTTGGAAGATGAAAGTAGACTAAATCAAACTTAAAATAAAACACACCTTTACCTGGGAGAGTGGTTAGCCTTTTGAATGGCTTACCATGGTTCATATGAATTCTCTATCACTGATGTTTTTTTGAGACTAGATATTTTACTGAAAGATAAAATTACTGAAAGATTAAATTGGGAATTAGTCTTATGCCATGTATAATACAAAAGACCAGATCAAAAGATTACAGGGATTGTCTCACTCCCACTTTAGGAACTTGTGGGGTACAGTTTAATTTAGATCCTCTTCTACAAGGCTGGAGGCTGGTTAATGCCCCTTGTCTCTCTGTCTTTGGTGTCTGTATCCTTTCTTTTGGCTGCTGCAGGGGAATTTAATAATGCTTATCTTCTGCAGGTTTTGTCCTGTTATGTGTAATACACAAACAAGGCTTCCTATGAATCTCCATCTGCCCTATTCCTGCTTTAATCCTTTTTCAAAGTGGAGTAAATTCGAAGGTGTATCACCTTGGGACTAGGGAAGGTTTGCATTCTGCTTAGGGGAAAAAAGGGTTGTGTGTGATAGAGTAGCTGTGTCCAAGAAGGCTGATCATATGATCTCCAAGATCACCTTAGACAGGTAGATCAGATTGTACACTTCAAAGGCTTAAAGATGTGCAAATGTGTTCCTTTGTTCATTTCAATTAGTTTTCACTACATAAAACCTAGAGGAAAAATTAAGTTCTTGCTTCATTAGCCTACCAGCTTGAAAGAACATTCATGCCTCTAGCAGATGTTACATCATGAACATTTTTGTCTCAGTCATTACTTGAACTTGTAAACCTGAGATTCAAAAATAACCATTCAGGTCTGTGGTTTTGCTGAGCCTTGTGACTGTGTTGCTATTCTCATTCAAGTTCATATTCTTCTTGGGTATCTAAGTTATTCACATTGTTAGGAACTGGCTGAGAAGCTTGGATATCCCATTACTCACTGATTATCAATTTAGTCTCTCAACCTCATGAAGATCTATGTTTCTTTCTACCTCAGGGACAGCTTTTTCCTCATTTCTTCTAGTTCTGTAGAAAAGTGCATTCACTTTTCTGAAGTTCCAAAATGCAAAAATGGCCAAATGGATGACATAGCCATTTTGGTACATAAGACAGATCTTCAATGTGTTTGTCTCGTGTCAGAGTGTATGTACATGTTAGATCTCTTGGTCAGGTGCATCATTTTATGTGGCAGGAGGCTGCTATACTTTGGATGATGTGGCAGAGAGGTTTCATGGTGCAAAGCACTTAGTGCCATGGTTTAGTTGTGTTAGGTCGAAGGTTGGACTCGATGATCGCAGAGGTCTCTTCCAACCTAATAGATTCTGTGAGTCTGTGAAGGCTACAACTGAGAAGACTGTGCCTCTCAGGGGGTGCCCTGCTGAAGTACAGCATCCATCTACAGTCCACATTTCCTTCCAGGGTGCCATATGCCAGGCATGTTCCATTAACAGATCAAAATCGGGCAGGAGAGGGCTGCAGCGCTTCACTGCAAGTACGTAGTGGTGGATGTGAGGTAAGGGAACAGAGGCATGGCTAACTGAGACTCATGCGGTCTAAATGCAACAGAGGGTGCAGAAGAAAATGCTTGAGGTCTGGACTTTTGAGGGTATTTGAATAGCCAAGATGCTAAAAACAGTTAGCACCTCTTTCTCATGGCCCTTTTTCCTCTGAAATAAAATGAAACCTGGAGCTTAGAGTTCAAGCTTTTAGGATCTTAAATCTTACTGACATTGATGAGACTTAACACTCCCAAGTATGTATGCCCCTTCTGAAAATTACAATGTATGATTGCCTTATCTTCAGCATCCACATACTGTGAAAAATACATCTCTTGATGGCTTACGTTCCTGAATTCCTAAGGCCTTTGGAAGCACATGAGCTATTCAGTACTTAGAACCTTTTCAGTATCCCATACCTTCACAGGGACTAGCAAAAGTTCTTCCCCATCAGATTTACTTTCTTGGTTAAAATTCTATGCTAAGTGTATAACCCCTGAGTCATTAGGTTTTTGAGAATTCCAACACAGGACAGACTACTGCTCCATTAGTACGCTTCTTTTGTGGAAGTCAAGACTGTTCAACAGTTTAGTAAGCCTATTTTATAAGCATTAACTAAAAAATTCCCAGTATTAGTCATCATAGAATCCTAGAATTTACTTTGATTTTTCAAAGGCTTGAAATCAAAACAACGAAAACCTCCTTATGAATACATACTACCATGGGTTAGTTTAAAAAAAAAACAAAACAAAACAAACAAACAAAAAAAAAAACCAAAACCAAAAACGAAAACCACCACAAACCAAAAACAAACAAACAAAAAAACCCCAAAACCCCAAACCAAACAAAAACCCAGAGAACCCAACACACAACAAGAAGAAACTCCAAGCTGTGAGACTTCTGCAATAATGCATTTTTCCAAGGAAAACATATGCCTGGCTTCCACTAAGATTTTTCAAAGTCATGTATCAGCACTTCAGTTCCTCCGGCTACCTCTTTCCATTTGTCCTAGCAGTATGCCTATGCCTGACCTTAACATTTGGGATGAATTATCAGACAGAAGTACAGTCTTTTATATGTGATGGATGGTGAGATTTGCTGATGCGACAAAAATTACATTCGCTTGTAAAGTAGCTCAGTGTAAACATCTGTTGTGTATCTGCCTGTTCTGTTTACTAAAATTTGTCCCTAAATCTTTAAGCCTAAAACTGTACATATTTTGAAACATTCTGTTGTATGGAATCTCATATTTAACAGTTTCATGGGGTTGTTTCTTTGGAAGTAAAAGTGTTTCTCAAGAGCCTTTTTTTCTATCCGCTCCCAGTGAAAAGAGGAGAGCAAAGCCATCCGCTTACCACAAAGCAGGGCCACCACAAAGGAAAGATTAAGGGTTTAGAGAGAGGTCAATGTGGGTTTTTCTCTAACTAAACACTTTCCTAAAGTTTCCTTGTGGAAAAAATAATGAAGTCATCTCAGAGTTTTTAAAGAATTTTTATTTCTTTTTCACTGTCTGCATTCGCTTGTCTTCTCAGCATAGATGTTTAATCTTTCTAGGCTTTGTGAATTGGTCCAAATGAATAAGTGGTGAGCTGTCTCTCTAGGAGCTAGAGGCTTATTCTAAGGCCCTAATCACTGAGTAAACACATCTTTGCCCTCCCTCTCTTACAACTGCTATATAATAGTCGAGATTCTAGCACAGTAACCTGGATATTGCAGGGATCGACGCTTTGAAATGCAGAATGGCTGATCCTCAAAAACAGACAGTGCCTGATCTTCCCCTGCCTCTTTCTTCTTTTTAAATTAAATATCACCACAGAAATGCTGTTTTATTGCTTGATATTGTGCATCAGTGCCCTGGATTTTCAAGTTTAGTTTCAGTCAACATTGTTGACTGCACTTATATGGATCTCTGCATGTTGGGCTTATTAGTGGCCCTTTCTGGCCCATGTGTATGTGGTTCTGAAGAACATTGAAATTAAATTAGACAAACATTAATGCAAATTACTAATCCCTTTCCCAAAGTCTAATGTTTAAATGTATTATTCTCTTTATAAACAGTCATTAAGTTTTATCCAAAGCCAGTATATGAGGTGATATACAGGCTTTTTACAAAGACAGCTTGTCTCAAAATTGCATCCCATGTCTTGCTGTATCACTACACGTCAATATCTAGTCTTCAGTGTTACTTTTGATGGAGAGATTTGAAATGACTTTAAATAAGTCTGAAAATAGCATTTACCATATTGTCTCAGCAAATATGTTCAAGTAGGATTTTAAAATAAAGTAAGTAATATATATGGGTATGGAGGAATGGAAAGTTGTAATTTTCTGAATGGTATTTATAGTTCATTGAATACCAGCTATAGGATCATGGTCCTTGAATAGCTCACAGTTTCCCTGTATTTCTCCCAGTCTGCTTTCTATATTTACATACACATAGACTCACTTTCCAAGAGGTGGTCTGAGATTATCATGGAGACACAGCACAGCTCTATGCTGCTGGCAGTGAAACTCAATTACTTGATAGGGTTTCAGAAGAACACGGCACAGAATATTTTGTTTCAAGAGGCCACAAACACCATCCTCAACATCTAGTCTTTGCTAACGTGGTAACTACAATGAGATGTATCAGCGCTCGCAGACTCAATGTGGGATTTGATCCATGTCTCCCATACCCCTTCCCTTGTGTCTTACACATTCTCAGTGCTGGGGCAGCTACCTAGCTCCTCAGCTCCATGAGAGATGTAGCCAGCTGCGCTGACACGTGGCCTTGTGACCAGCTACACATCGACTTACCAAGTAGGTGAGAGGCTGATGTGCTGTGGGCCTCCCCACATCATACGGCTGGATGGAGAGCTGCCAAAACGTCCAGAATGTAGTGTTGCAGGCTTTGGGACTGTAGGCAGCTGTATTGTTACTTACTCATTTTCCTCTTTATTTGGCTACAGATGGGGTGATAACAATACACTGTCATTTTTTCAGGTTGTTTATAATTGTTTCATATCGTAGATGCTGTTGTGTCAAGAGGTGTATTCCTTGCTCAGGGAATTGTTCCAAATGTTATCTTTATTGGGCAGCAAGCCAAAAAGTTTCACTCATTTCCTAAGCAGTCTGTTAATAAGATTTTGATTTTTCATTGAAATGTTGTTATTTTCATGTTCTAAGCATATAATAGATCATGTTTTGATGCTGAAAATAAAATATTAGGAAGCACTGAGAAGATCTATAGATTTGGAGGGATAGACCATTTGACTTGAAATCTACTGGTTTGGGTTTTTTTTTCCCTCTGTGTGCACACGTTGAGATGCTCGGCACCCTCGATAAACACCATAGGGCATACTAACACACAAATCTGCAGCAGTAATTTTAAATTACCAAATAACTTGAGGAAGTTTTCACTGATCTTTTCTTGTGTCTTTTCAGAGAAAGCTTCTTGCTATCTACCTCCACCATGATGAAAGTGTACTAACCAACGTCTTCTGCTCACAAATGCTTTGTGCTGAATCTATTGTCTCCTACCTGAGTCAGAACTTCATAACCTGGGCATGGGACATGACAAAAGAAGCAAACAGAGCAAGGTAAGACTCTTTGGACTGTGAGTGGAGCAGCTTTTCTCTCAAGGAGAAGACCCTTATCTCTGTGTCATCTCTGTGTATCAAATCTTTTGTTGATTGATATCTATTTGAACAAAAAACTTCATGCTTGTTCTTAGCTGATCAATGAAGCTGTGCTGGCTGACGTTAACTGAGAACTGGACCATCCTTGTTTTCATTACAAAGTGACTTCTTATTACTGTGCAAGAAAAAATAGTTGAAGAAATTATTTCCTTTTTATTTTTTTTTTACTTTAGTTTGCAAGCATAGTTTTAGGAACGTGTCTTCACAGTTTTGCATTGCAGTGCTATAATGTTATGTGACACTAATTGTATGTATGTAGGTGTAACTGCATTAGAACTGTCTGGAACAATAACTACTGTTGTCACTGAAAATCTTATTAAAAAAATAACATTCATGTGATAATAGTAAAAACAGATTATGCAAAAAAATTAAAAGCTTGCAATTCATATGAACTTTTTTGAACTACAGTTTTCTTACAGAACATTCCTTTAGTAATGTTCAGATATTTTGATAGCTTTTATTATATTAAAAGCTATCCTGTATCTTAGAGGCCATCATTTTGCTGATGAGTAAAGAAATTAAAACCCTGTAGATTCCACCTCCTTCTACATCTTTTGTATGCTACCAACAAATTTTCTTATCTTTATATAAAGACCTCTCTCTTCTTTAGTTAGTTATCAGTTGATCATCATCTACTGAAAATAATGATTTTATGATTATACTTCTTATATTCAGAAATCAGAATTGTTTGGTTTTCTAACTTGGACCTTATTTTGTCACCTTTATTTACACATAAGATGACTGCTTACCAGGATAATATCTTGTGTATATTAGTATAACGAGAGTTATTCTGACTTTTGAACAAAAGATGCAAGAGTCATTTGGGCTGGGATAAGGTTGGCACTTTTTTACACAATCCCATTGATTATTGAACAACTAAAAGTACCTATTTATGTTTCTTTCCCTTGTGGCTTGCTAGAATAGAGCATTCATGCATTCTTATTCTTAAATGTGTAAATTATAGTTAATATTTCTTTACTGAAAGTGGGCATGGAGAACAGAACAATCTCTTTTTCTAATACAGTTTTTAAATTACACTTGTATTTCACAGGAATTCCGCACTCGACCTTCTGCATTTCGTCATTGGACGAATCAGCGGCTATGTTTCTAGTTTAAGTTATTCTAGAGAAGAGATAAAGATGATGGAAAAAAGCAGTTGCAAAAACAGATAGTTGCAAAAACAGATCAAAAGTTTTTTAGAAAGAAAAGAGAGAGGGAGGAAAAAGAAACATGTAGGTTCTTTCATGGGACCAAATACATAGACTGGAAAGTTGGTTAAGTCTTTTGGTATTGCCATTCACTTGCAGTAAGGAGCCTCCTCCTTTTCTTTTGTCCCACAAGTTGGTGTAGAAGGAAACACTATTTCTAAACCATCTGTAGTGGCTAAGTTCAGTTGACTACCTGCTGTTCTATTGTTTGCTTTTCTATTTAATTCTCTAGTTTCTTTTATTTTACAATGACAAAAAATTGCAGTGTAGTTTCTTTTGAAAAACTGTGTTTGACGGTTTTTTTATGACTGACGATCAACAGCCATGTAATTGCTTTGTTGTGTTTTACTAAAGAAATCTATTAAGTAGCACAACTTTGATACACTAGTAATAAGAGTTTGCAGGTTACAGAGACACCTGTGGTGACCAAAGGGACAGAAGCTGCTTATTAGAAAGAGCCTGTACAGCTGTGTCCTATTAACTCCTTATGACACTTCTTAAAACACTAAATAAAGGACTTGTTTAAGGCTTTATAGCTATTCTCAATGAACCTAGTCAGCAATTGTGCAGTATGATAGGGTTTTTAAGCCTTCATTTTTTTGCTTTCTATTAACAACAACAAAAGAAATTGTCATATTAACAGTGAGGTCAAAAAATAGTAAGGGGTAAACAAGGCATGCGGGCTCAAACTAGAATAATTTCTCTGTTGTGTTTAGTGTCACATCCTGCTCCTTAGACTGTGATTTCTTCAGAGGGGGCATGATGCTTCCTTCTCCCTTTGGAAAGTGCCAATGCACTGTGGGCATTCCCATAAATAAATACTCAGCACCTCTGTTTAATTATTACCCTTCATTAAGTGACACAACAACAGTGGTCTTGGAGGCTATTCTGTTCTGTATCCCTATGAATACAGTTGCTTGTAGCTTTTTATGTGAATGGTGAGAAGACAAGGGTAACAACAGAAGGAACTGCTTTTTGCATGCTGGTGTAGCCCAAGAGCAACTCGTTTGTGCTGTTACAATTGCATTAGTGGAAAAGCCAGGATGAAGGCAGAGGGATCAGGCCCACTTTATTTACAGCAACCAGTAGGGACACCTCAGTGTCAGTAGTAAAAAACAAGTTTTCAGTACTGCAGCATGGCATGAGTAAGTTCAAACAGATATAAATACTTTCCTCATATAAGCCAGAAAATCTTGAATATTCTGATTTATTTTTTTTCTTGCTCTTTGCTGTCCTCTTTCTGACACCTATGGATGTCATTCTGTTCCAAAACCAGTCTTAATAGTACTTTCCATTTTTCTTATTAATGAAATCGCGGTCCATCCTGAACACTGTAGAACAAAACCAGCTTAAAATCTTGTCAGTTTTCCTGATTTTTAATACGCTTCTCAGCTGACACTGATGTAGGGATGTGCTTTGAATCCTGTGTTACTGTACACCGGCACTTTTCAGCTGGAATCTCTCAGTATTGTTCTTCAACACCCATTGCAATAGAGTGAAAAGAGTTCTGTAGGTAGGACTAGAAGTAAAATGCTATCAGTTACCGTGGTGCTTGCACACAGCAGTAGTGCAAGAAGATAAGGCTTACAACTTTGGGAGACAGATTTTAACAAATTTCTAACTACAGCCACCCAAGACGGTTACTTTGTCAAACGGAAGGAGAACTCGAGTTAAGAGGTTGTTTTGTTTTGGCTTCCATAGCTTTTAATTGCCTCTGACATAAGATTTGCAGGAAAGGGAGCAATTACTTTGGGTCAGTGCTGCAAATCATGAATCTTTTCAGTACTAGAATAAAAAAAATCATGATATAATGAAATAATTAGCTTTCATTTAGGAAAATAATGTTGTGTTTTTATGATATTTTAAGGAATCTATGTGAAAGCTTTATCGCGTGTAGTTTAGACTTTAGTTTAGCGAGCAACTGTTTGGAATATTCTTGTAATTTATGTTGTCCGTGGTCAAAGGAGAGAAAAAACCCGCAAAGCTACAGGTGTATCTTTTACTTTCTTGTTATAGTCCACTCAGTTTTGGGTGAATCATGAGCTTAAAAAACACTGTTTCCTTTCCATTGCTTGCTATGGAGATGTGCTACCATGCCACTCCAAACAGCAGAAATACGCTTACGGGAGGTGTCGGGGCAATAGTAGTAGTGTTTACCAGCAGCAGTATTGGCAATTCTGGCCTTGCCTTTTGGTCCGAGCAGGGGGCTGCAGCACCTCACCAGCTGCATCGGGCCATCGCATGGTCTAAGCGATTCCTCAGGTTTCCAGAGAGGTTATGGGATAAGCAGGAGAGCCCAACATGAGCAGCTATAGTTTTGGCACTTTCTGACTTTAAAGAGTTGACTGAATACAATTATTCTAATATAATTATGTATGTGGGAGGTGTTTATGTGTGTGTGTGTGTATATATATATGTATGCAAGTGCATGCCTAACTATTTTTGTTAATTCATTAATATACAATAATATAATGTTTGTATCCAAGACAGATATATAGTGAATATATATACATACGTATATACATGCAGACAAACACTTATGTTTGTACACACAGCATTTACAAACGTAGATTATATATAATGTTAACAGATTTCCAACGTACATAATGTTTACCAGGCAAAGCAATGCCAAAACCATAAAACAGTGACTCGAATGTCTGTAGCAGCTTTTTAGCTTTGGACATCGTTGCCCTTGGGCGCTGTATTTTAACTTTTCTCAGCTCTGATGACAGGTACTTGTTAGTTTTAATGTTCAAATGATAGTTTTTTCATTTTGCTTAAGCTTAGGAAAGAGTTAATTGACTAAAGCGCTTCTCAGCAGCAGGTTGTCTTCACCTGCAGTTTCCATCATCAAGTAATTAGCCATATTCACAGTTGCTGACCCTTAATACTAACCTACTGAATGATGCATGCCTGGATGAAGACCAGTTGACCATATTACTCCAGCTCCCCAATCCTATTTGATCCTTCAGCAAATATATCGCAGGTGTGGGGTCTGTGAGAGCTGGACTTGGTAAGTTAATTTCTCACTGCCTCTTCAGGAGTGACCATAGATTCTGTATATGTTACTTGCAAAACTGTTGGATATGTTCTTTAGGCACTAAACCCTTAACAGGTTTCACAGAACAGTGTGAAAACCTTTTCTATTGTATTTTGCAATATTTTGTTTAATTTACTTTAATAGCAATACAGTGCCAGTCAATAAAAACAGGTCAAAAGTCTAATTAATGTTTTAAAAATAAAGGTTCTCAGACACCAGGCGAGTTTGTCATTTTCTGTATGGTTTGTTTTGAGGAGGAAGAGGAAAGAAGGTGAGGAGGGAACCCTTCTGTTCCATGATTACATCCCACCCGCTCATTTTCTCCTTTTCTCCTTTGCTTTTGATTTTAGTGGCGGTCTTAACAGAATGTCAAGATCAATTTGCAGCATGGTTTAACTCAAGGTTTGCATTCTGCCAGCAGCGATTGTCCTAACGAACAATGCCGTGCGTTCTTGTAACTTCAGAAGCTTTTAGAAGGCTCATGGCAAGGGCAGCATCTAATGACTTTATTAGTGTAGGGTTTCAAAATTGGCTCAGTAATTGTTCGCATCTCTTTGTCATCTAGTCATAATTACTGCACAGTATTGTGTGGGGTTGCACTTGTGAATAGTTTCCTAATAGCACTGAAACGAAGAAAAAAGGAAAAGGATAAAAGGTGATTGTCTCTTTAGATGGAGAACAAAACACTCTGTATATAGATGATGGTTAAACTGTTTATTATACACCCACCAGAAAAGGTAAACTATCCCTGCTTAAATATTTATATGATTCAAGGTAATTTCATGTTAGGAGTCTAAAAATGTCCAAATTTGGAAGACTAAAAACCCGCAGAGAATGCATTTTACTGTGATTGTGATTAGTAAGATACGGATGTTTCGATAATATTCAACTATAAATAGAAAGTAGTCTCTCTGCTGATGTGATGAAGGTTTTCAGTGCATCATTTTATATGCCTATAGCCATGCTTTAAGGTCATTTGAAAAAAAAAAACCAAAACATTATTAAAACCACAGGAATTAACTAAACTGATACATTCTAAGCATATATTTTAAGTCCCCACTATAAAACCAAATCCTAAAGCAAGTTTTATCCTGCTGTACTCAAACTATAGCCTAATTCATTAAACTTATTGAACAGAAAAAGATGAAAGAATAAAACTCTGTAGTGTCCTGTGCAAAAGAGATGAAGACAGAAGAACAGGTAGTCAAGACAGACTTGTTGGACTGTTTTGAGGAAGGAGGCCCATCTAACTACAGGAGTCCACAACCGCACCAGTGAAGTCTAGTGCTAGGTGGAATTGAAGCAGTAGAGAAATTTAGCTGCATGTGTGCATCTAAATCAACCATCAGAAGAAATCATTGAGCTGGCAGAGTCAGAATTGTTTGTACCAAAATGCAGCTGAAAGGCGTAAATGAATCTGCTTGGTACTGCAGGGTGCCCGATCAGGACAAAGAATTCTTGCAGAAGTGGAGATGCCCATCCTCTTCCTTTAGGTTTGACCTCTTGCCTCTCCTTTTTGTTACCATTCTCACTGTCTGTGGGTCTTGAAGAACTGCAGATAACAGCGTTCACTCCGTGCCTGGCCAGAAAGTTCAACTGTACCTGCGTCATTCCTGACTGATGGTTGTCTGACCTAATCTTTAGTGTGAGGGAGGTTTCTCAGCATTTCTCCATAACCAGTTCCAGTACTTGACTTTCACTCCCTTTAGGTAGTTCACACTAATATTTAACTGAAGTTTCTTTTGCAGCAATCAATGACAATTATATCTTGGTTCACTCAGTAGGCAATGAGGTCTTCTCTTCCTTTCTGCTGCTGTGTTCTTTGGACTTAAATGGTGCTATTATGTTTTCCTGCAGTTTTCTTAAACTAAGCAACTGTGATTCCTTCAGCCTTTCCTTGTAGCTTGTCCTTTTGTAGACATTTGTTGTTGCAACCTTCATACGGTCCTTCTGTAGTTGGTCCACATCTTTACTGGTGCACTGCGCCTAAAAGTGCCACCTTAGTGCTAAATGCAGGAAGAGGATTATTTCATGTTTTACAAACCGTGCTTCTGTTTACTCACCCCAATATGATGCTTGTCGTCTTCACATCATGACTTTTTTTCTTCCCTTACTGCTTGATTCTTATTCTGTATTTGTGCAATTGTTCCTCCTGCTTCGAGACTTTCATTGACCTTGTTGAATTCCATTTTACTTGTCAGGATGTTTCTCCGATTTATGAAGATTAATCTGAATTCTTTTAATGACTTCCAATGTGCTTGTAGATTCTCCCACTTTACTACCATCTGTAAAGTAACTGAACATACTCTTATCTAGGTTATTATTAAATCTACCTGTAGCAAGCCTTGAATATTCCTTAGCAAATCATATATTACATGCCTTTCTAATATGATAGGCAGTAATCAAAACTACCACTGATATGTAAGCGCATCTTCTGTTTTCCATTTTTAGTACAGCTTTTTAACAGGGGGTCCAGGTATATTTTATTATACTTTTACCAGTTATTTTTATCTGGTGTCCAGTGACATCAGAAAGGATGGATTAATGAGTTTCTAGAGGGATGTATTTTAGACTAAACGGGGTTATAAAGTATTTACCTAATCTGTTTGAACCTTGCAGGATGAAATTAGGGCTTCCATGTTTTATGAAGAGATAGATAACCCACTCATCTAGGCTTTACTCTCACGTAAAAAAAAAGTGGATAAAATCATGCTTTTTACATCTGAATTCCTGGATATTTAGTGTGTGAATACTAAAGAGGATATCTACATCATTTGATTAAGGCTGCTTTATACATGCTTAAACCATGCCTTGTATCTGTTGCATATTCTCCCTTGTGTTTGAGTCAACAGTTATGACCCTACCAATGTGGGTAAGACAATAACTGTGTATTATGGAGACTATGAATAGCAAGCTTATTTTAATATACTGTTTCAAAACCTCAGCTGTTACTTTTTAAAAATGTAAATACCTCATACAAAAATGTTATTTTTACATTAACGTTTTAATGAGTCTTAGCTTGACTTTGCAGACTATATAATTATTATTAAAAATAATCAGAAATCTTGTATACTTAATATTCATCATTGTTTTCTTCATGCTCAGGAAAGAAGTTACTGGTTTTTTTCACACCCATTTCTGAAGTTTTAATGTTTCTTAAAGTAAGGCTGGCCTTGGGAAGTATCTGTCCCAAAATCATCCCTGTTGCGGACTGAACACCAGTTCACACTGAAAAGGAATAGATATTTTAGAAGAGGTTACCAGATTTTGTCCTGCTTTTTGAGCAGGACTTCAGGCTGAGATGATACAGCAAAAAAACATCTCCGATGCAACCTTCCTGTTAAAAAGTCTTTTGCAAGAAGCATGGTGGGCACCACGTGCCAAAGGTCCTCATTTTAGGAAGAATTTTTCCAAACTTTTCCCACCAGTGTGTAAAAATTAAAAGTAACTGCAGGAATATTTATATGAGTAAGACTGTAACAAATAACCAGATCTCTGCTATTTAAGTTGGTACAGAAAATAAAAAATTTATCTAAAATCCTGTGCAATTTTTTCTATTTATTTTAATACATTTTATCCATACATTTGAGAGTAGAGTTCTCTCTCTATGGAAGAGAATTTGCCCTTTAGTGCACTAGACAGATTTTCTAATACAATTGTTAACCTTAAGGTGCTGGGGAGAGTTTAAGAAAAGCAAAAGCAAAGGAGAGCTCTCAGTTTTTCTTTGAACATACCAAAAACGTTGAAAATGTAGCATCAGGTGTCCCTCTTTGCACATTCCAGGAGTACGCTACAATGTATGATGTGCAGCTTGCTCTGCATTAGTTTTCCTTCTGCAGGTTTACTTGATTACCAAAAAAGAGCTAGAATTAGCGTTTTAGATTTAGTTACTCTTTCTGCAAGTATACTATGCCATGACTGCTTGGTGGTTTTATTTTGTTCATAATGTCTTGACAAGATGGATTAATTTGGGGATGTATGCAGAGCTATTTGTCCTATCAGATTGTATCATCAGTTTGATTTTAGTAGATAACTGAAAACTGATACCGCAACGGAGGACAGGCATTGAGTAGTTAGTATTTGGTTTCAGGGATGACTGGTGGTGTCCATGGCTTTCAAAGCCACGCCAGTTGCCACTTTTCTGAGTGGAAAGAGAAAGGAGACTGAGTTCCTCTGCTCTTTTAGAGTCCTTCTGCTGGATCAAGGGCAGCAGGCAGCAGTGCTGCATTGCACTGTGATTTTTAATGGAAATGCAGAGGACTCTTATTGCTCAGAATCATCACTTCTACTGGAAGTTCTTCCTTTAATTCCTCTTCAGTTCTTTAATTCTTTGGAAGTTTTTCCTATACTGGATAAGAGTAGGAATCATTTTGAACCAGTTCACATTGGAAAATACAACATGACAGTTTGGGAGCCGACAAATGCCTCTGCCTTGTGCCCCCTTTAGAGACTGGGCACCAGAGATGCTTTTACCTTACTAAACTGCTTAAATTGAAATATTAAAGGAATATTTGCATTTTTCTAAAGTATTTAGCATCATAGCTTTTTTTGTTTGCTCATGCTCATGGTGTGGTAAGGAGGGATCTTGCATAATCATGGATCCAAACTTGACTGCAGTAGATCCTGTCCATATGAATAAGAAAAATGTAAAACAACATAATACATGAGCAGGAGATATATAAAGAAACACTGAGATAATACCAGTTATTGTAACGATGAAACACCTCCTGTCAGGAACAGCTACCGTCTCCCACCTAGTGGCTTCCCCTCCGCCCCACCAAAAGCAATACATATTTTGTGGTGTAAACAGGTATCATACAGATCAAAAGGTTTCCAGAGATCAAAAAATATTGAGCTCTGAGACCAACACTCTTGATGATCAGCACTTTGGCCAGAGGTGGCAGATTTTGTTGTTAAAAATTAAAAGCTGCATTTTCTCACAAAACCACATTATTGCTAAATCCCAGCATTTACAAAGTTCTATAGAGCATATGTGAGATCAGAAGCTGTGGTAGACCATAGACTTAAGTTGTAATAACTATTCCCTTTGGTTTTGAGACTCAGTAATATTTTAAACTTTTTTTCTTTAGATTTTTAAAGCTGTTATTTTTTCATAATTGCCTTCTAGGAGCTTTTTTTTAAAAGTAATATTAAATAAATTGCATTTTATGATAAAATTACAAAAAAAGTTATGCCAGGAGTGTATTTTAATATAAGGTGTCACATAATAGCTGGTAGGGAATGATAACGTTGTTTTCTGGGAAGTTAACTTACTGCAAACAACTCTTCGCATGGGTTATCTCAGAGTGCACGTAGAGGGATAACTGCTGTGAGGTAATCAGCAACCCCCCAAATTAACATCTTCATTTTACCAGGGTAATTTTTCCTGTGTGCGGCTTTTACTTACGGAGTGAACTATGTCTTAAGAATTAATACCTATTCAATCTACATTTAAAAAATTAAGATAAGTTTGTAATTTTTTTTTTTTAGCGTTTGTTTCTGTATTTGTCAAGCCATGGTCAGTGTCCATGTTTATTCTGCAGCTTTAATAACTGCTGGTTTCATTGCTAGCAAGTCATGAAGGAAGTAAAGAAATGATGCTGTCTGCCAAAACCATTACTTTTCTTAATAAACTTTGTTCTTGTAACTTTTGAAATTTTTTTAATGTTTTTTTCCTTCATAAAGTGCTTTTTTTTTGCCTTTCTCATACTTCTCCGTCCTTGAATATTTTTGTAATTTAAAAATAAAAGGACTAGTAGGCTACCATTTGCCCTCGCTTTCTGGCAGTATTCCTCTATTTCCACTTTTGGTTGGAGATCACAGTAATCCAGCATGTTGTGGAAAACAGTTCTCCCTGGAGGGACATCTGACTCTTTGATACACTCCACAGGCAGTTCTCTTGGCAGCTCTGGAGATGCCACTGAAAGATCTGGCACACTTCTGTTTAGATGAAAGTAAGAAAATCCCTTGTTAGTGATGTATAGAGTAAGATACTGGTTATTGCACCAAATTGTTTTGGTCCTACTCATGTACTTCTGACAGTAAATATTAGCACAGAGAAGTTTGGGGGTTTTTTTGCTGGTTATGAATGTGGGAGAAAGTGAAAAGGGCTGCAAGAAAGGCAGAGAAGGAAAAAAAATGCAAAATTAGTTAAGTAGTTGCGAAATCTATTAAAAGGGGTGAGAAAAACTGAACAGGCTTTGTGAATGAAAATTCAATTCCTACCCATCTAGTAAAATGAAAAGAAGAGACACGTTACAAGTAATTGCTGAGGGCTTACCACTGACTTGGCAAAGAGCACGTGTGTGTGTGAGTAATCACTGGTGAACAGGAGTTACACAGTGTAGGCATTGGAGATTGCTGCTGCTCTTTATTCAGTGTTGCATCATTTGACTGCTTTCACATTTTTGATGGCTTAACTACATTTTAGTTTAACAGACAAGTGGGGTCTTACTTGATTCCAAAGGTCAGGATCTATTTCAATGGGTCATGTCAGCGAGAAGAGTTTCTCGTGTCTATTCGCTCTGCTCTGAAGATACGCATTGACAACCACCAGCCAGTCATTCATCCCCCACAAACATCCTCATCGCAGCTGCCCGTGCTGTAATCTGGACATTCATTATTCAAAGTTGGAAGTGTTGGGGCGAAGAGTTGTTTCTCATTCCTCCCCCAAGAAAGACAAAGGCTGCCTGATGGCAGAGGTGGCAAATCTGTGGCATTCGGGTCAGAATTGGCACGAGCTCCTCTTGTAACTGGTACGTGGGCAAGCTGGCTGCTGTCCCTGCGAGCTGAGCGGATTGCGACAGCAGCAGAGGAAGGGAAGTGATTCAAAAGGCAGGGCAGATGGTACCACTGGCTGTAAGAAGTGACCCCAAGAGGAAGAAAACCTACCATGATGGGAGATGTTGGCATCTGGCATCTGTTCTGCTGTTACCTAAGCTAACACATACCTAAAGTATGTGTACCCTTACAACAGCCTGGCATGATGTGCCATCTTCTGCAGCCAGGGAGTTGAAACCTGTTCCCAGCCCTGATTATAGAGAACCCTGAGGTATCATAATCTGATAGGTTTTATATAGTCAGGCAGAAGTTCCACATATAAAAATCCGTCTCCTGAAAAAAAATTATTTAGGAAATCTTTTAACTTAATGAAATACCTACTTCATTCAGAATTCTCTGTGTACAAAACCCATACCTATAAAAGCATATTTTGAGACTGAGTTATGGGGTAACTAACTGGTGAATTGATTTTTTAAAAAAAAAAAAAAAAGAAAAAAAAACACTAAAAAATGCAAACCCAACACCTTTAACTAGTGCAACTAGTATTGTAATAGTCTCTTAGTCTTGTTCCTTCTAGCATTATTCTGTATAGCACATTTTCACCTCCAGTTCGATATTTTGTTTTCCCATGAAACTTGAGTGCTTTTCTTCTGTGGTGTGTTGAAGACTCCTAAACAGTTTTAATACACAAGTTTCAGGAATTCATTTCAATTGTCCACTGCCTTTATTACTTCGGGAGTGAAACCTTGAACTCACAGAAGTCATTTTGCTGTGGAAGATCACCATTGACTTCTGTGAGGCCAAGATTTCACTTATGTATTCCCACCTTGAAAAGCAAACATCAAAAAAACATTATTTAGCTTAAGAATTCATATGTCCAGACTTTACGGATACTTTATTTTATCTTTACGAGATAATATGTCTCTACATAGCCATTTCCGATACAGCAGTCTCTGTTTTGCGTTTTTGATATTGTCTTTGTGTGTGAACGTTCCGAGTTGCAAAAAACAGAGTATGAAGGAGGCAAGGAAAGGTATTTGCCAGTAACATTTATGGGTTTGAAATACTTGCTAGCTACCCCTGCTCATTGCCTTCCATCCAACTATGGCCAGAGTTACACTACAAATTTTCTCTGAGGAGGGTTTTTAATACTTCAAGTGCTTCAAACAAACCCAATGTTGTACTCATCAGGCTTATCAATTTTTATCCATTTTATTAGATACAATCTATATTGATTAAAAAAAATTACAATTTTGAATCTTTTCAGTATCTTTGAGAAGAAACGACTTGGAACGCTTGACACTTTGATGCAGTTTGTCTTTTCAAATAGATTTGGCTTCTAATGCATGTGACAACAGGACTTTGCTCTTCAGTTAGACCATACATTTCAGAGTAGTTGTTACCTAAAATATTATCATAAGGCATAAGAAAACACACGATTTAAGTTGCCTTTCATGAACATAATTAAGAATTAATAAGCCTGTACCAGTGGCTAGTAATCAGAATTTCCACTGTTTTGCCTTTTGTGACCCGTGTTATTAAAAGTCCATTATTTTTACAGACTTTATTAAATTGGATCTTATTAAAGCATTCTATATTTGCATTTGGTCTTTCATAATTCATTATTATTATGACATTTACTTTTTACCATCAGATCTGAAAACATATCATAAGCTACCCTTTTCTCTTGAAAGAAATGCTAATTTCAAACAGTCCTCTAATGGAAGAGAAAAGCTTTATCAGTTTTTTCATTTATTCAAGATCGTGTTAAGAATACTAATGCTAGACTTCTGTATGCTAATATCTAAGAGCTTTTTTTGGTCAAAAGCTTAGAATTATTGTTTTTTAGACCACAGTGCTAAGTATGTCACTGGCAGGGCACTAGTACAAAAGGAAATACAATTCTGAAGTACCATGTTTTAATTCTATGACTGATAAAAACATTTCTTGATCTTTCATTATTAAATTATACTTTTGTTTGAAATTATACTATTTTTATATTTCGCCCTGTTTACTGGATTATGGCTATACTTAGTTTCTCTTTAGAAGTTTTTAACAATTGATCTAGCATGATTATTTAGGGGAGGTTAGTTTTGGATTATAGCCTGCAGAATAGTGTAACAGGAAATGGAGTTCTGCATCAAATAAATAACTGTCTCAACCAGTTATTAATTTTTTTAATTTAGACAATCTGGGGTCTGTCGTATTTGTATATATGCTCATAATTTAATCATAAAAAGGGATAAAGAGCTCTAGAATTGAATGCAGAAGCCTAGATATTAAACAGTAGATAACATTCAGGTAAACTGGTGAGTTTAGCATAATTATTTTTTAAAAACTAACTTCTAAAACACCTCTACAATGTTAACTGTGGGGGTTTTTTTCTCCACATAGGTTTCTGACGATGTGCACTAGACACTTCGGGAGTGTTGTAGCTCAAACAATTCGAACTCAGAAGACAGACCAATTTCCACTTTTCCTTATTATTATGGGAAAACGATCATCTAACGAAGTATTGAATGTAATACAAGGTACAGTTCTTGCTTTATGTTAAAAATATTTCTCATGTAAGTGTTGAAACTGTTAGACCTCTTTGCTAACCTTTTCTTTTTTAAGATGTTCAGAATATGAATTTATTGCACAAAAGAAACTTTCAGTTGCCACAATATAAATAGCTACTATTCAGAAATGAATTAATTAACATGATATTAGAGATTGAAGTTGCCATGACTGTAGTAGAATCATAGTTTGGTTTTCATTTTTTTAAAGTAGAAGCTAAATTTCCTAAATAAGGAGCTACACTTAGTTTTCCAAATATATATCCAGATATGTCCCTGATTTCCAAAAGATTTTGGCTGCACTTTTTGTGTAGTGCCAGAATGTATTTAGTTCTTTGCTTGTAGTTCCTTGTTAATATGTGGACTCCTGTTGCATGTAGTGGGCTAATATTTGAACGTGAGTTGCTTTTTCAGACCTGCCTGCAGTGTTGAGATCCCAAATCAGATGAGAATTTAAGTTACTAATATAATCTCACATAAATGAAGCTTTCTGGCTTACATGAGCTTTTTGGCATAACCATTCCTCTGATGTTACTGACAGCAAGATGACTTAGATGTGAAGTGATGCCCTTTGACTGCTGTTCTCAGTAACTCTTCAAATTAAAATACATCAAAGAATGGCTGCCTCTCATTTCTTCTGCTTTCTCCACAAGTTTGTCTTCATGACACTGTGTCCTCATTTATTTATTGCTTATATCTACCAATTTTCATTCTAATCTTCTTATTTTCCTGAGGAAATTCAGCCTCAGGAAATACTGCCTTTTGCAGACAGCATTACTGTTTGTTTCTGCATATGGGATTAATAATTTTCTTGAGGCATATGCAGTGCTCCTTCCTATGGACAAAATTGTTAATTTTGCATGGATTTTGTCTCCTTAGTGCAAGGTACAGCACAACACTAATTCGTGGTACTTCTGTCACTTATAAAACTTATTTCATACAAATAATCTTATAAATAGATTTATTTTTTTTTTAAACTTTGCAGCATAGTTCAGCACCTGTGTTACCCCACTGAAATCAGTGATGCTTACTGGCTTAAATTACTTAACTGTTTTAGCAACTTGGTGACTCAAAGTCACAATACAGTGCAGCTTTATATTACAAAATAATCCAAATTATTTCCTTGCATTCATTAAGTTCTAATGATTTGTCAGGTTTTCTGCAATCTTTTGAACTAAACTAAACTAAAGTGGTCATCTGTTGCAGCCTTACTTAAGTTTATCCTTTAACAAAAATCAAACATGCTTTGCCTGTTATTTTCCCATGAATTGGGACACTGGTGTCTTTTAACAATATGCCCTCCAATGAATGGTAGTCTCTGAAGTCATGCGTGTTGTAGCATGCGGGATAACATTTTCTGCTAAGGTAGCAAATGCTAGAAATGGGAACAATGAGGGCCTTTCAGGGCTGGGTGAGAAGGCATGTTTACAGAAGAGATACAACAATATAGAAACTTAAGTCCCAGTGGCGTTTATTGAAATGCAGACTGTCTAAGTTTGCTTTCGATTTTTATTTTCTCCTGGGGTTGGAAACTATGGGGACAGTTTCTGTTTTCTTTAGTGGTACTGTGGCTTCTGGTTAGTTTACTTCTTTTGAAATTTTAACCAGCATCACCAATATAAATCTAGCTCTTGTTGGTGGTGTTCTGCTAGGGTCCAAAGGCTGTTTAGGCTGGCAGATGTTAAGAGTTCGTAGTTTTCAACCATTTATCATGGTCTAAGACCTTTTAGTTACTGTGACAAGTGCCATTACTGGCTAGCCTAGTCTTCAGTTTAGGAAGAGAAACCAAAGACTGAGTTCATCTTGGTAGGAAAAATGAAACTAATCTTTCAGTCTTACTGAAGACTGGACACACACTGGTAGAAAAATGAGAGGAGGTATCTGTTTTCCTATGCATGTGCTGTATTTCTTCATATATACACAGATGACTTACTTTTCCGGTATTATTAGCTTTACAAGTTTTATCAGAAGTAAATACATTGAAGAGAATATATTATAATATTTGAAATCTTACTGCTAGTTATACCTGAATAAAAATGCATGTGCACACATCCATTCCATCACTGTATTCTGATTTTTTCTGATTTTTTTAAACAAATCCACTTGGATGCTGCTGCCAACATCCTACCTTTTGTTACCTGACTAAGCCGTTGCTCCCTGATTATACCTGGGAATTCTAAAACTATCAAATCAATTTTATGTCACTGAACCCCAGGTATATTACTTTCCCTTAACATCAGTGATTAAAAGAAAAAAGAGAGTTACTCCATACAAGCACAAAAGCAATTGTTCAGATTTGAACCACCTAAAATTTTAGCCTATGATCAACATTTGTTTGTAAAAACAATTTTGAATTTTCAATAAAAAGGCAAACTAAAAGCATTCTGCTGAGATATTTGCATTTT
Organism: Cariama cristata; assembly: GCF_000690535.1. Classification (NCBI taxonomy): domain Eukaryota; kingdom Metazoa; phylum Chordata; class Aves; order Cariamiformes; family Cariamidae; genus Cariama; species Cariama cristata. Next base: position 43,306 of record NW_009607887.1, read on the forward strand.
CTACTCTGCCTTTTTTCTTTTTAATTCTGGCTATTTCTTACGGAATAATTCTAAAATTACTTTTTTTTTGTTTAATAACTTTAATGATATGAAGTTCAGCTATCTTCCTTTGTTGCTAGGTAACACAACAGTGGATGAGCTAATGATGAGGCTGATGGCTGCAATGGAAATCTTCAGCGCCCAGCAGCAGGAAGACATAAAGGATGAGGTGAGAATCGAAAGTTACTGCAGATACCTACTGGCTTCCACAAATCGTTGGGGATGCAAAATGTTTCTTTAGCCAATGAAGTTGGGTATGATGTGTTTTAGTGTCTCTTCCACCATCAGAAATTAAAAGCGTTAAGTCTCCTTTGTGTATTTATTTGAGTCTCTCAGAAAAACTCCTTCTTATTGGTCTTGTCATTTTCAGTTTGTTTCCTTTTTCTGAATATTAGTCATGAGTAACCGTTTATATTTACTGTGGTGTTACAGAGCTTAATATCCTCATACAAGGAAACGACAATCAGATTTTTTCCCAATGACCAGCTCCAAGTCATAGGTAGAAAACAAAAATAGATTGATATATTTTAAATATATAGCATTAAAAGGGGATTGAAAAGCAATCTTAACAAGAACTACGGCAGTAGTGAATCACCATTCAGAACAATGCAGAATGGAAAAGTGATGACAAGACTTTTCAAAAACAGTGTTTCAATTACACAGAAGTAGACACAGTGAGGTATACAGTTGAAAGATGTTTATCTGTTACTCCATAAATTGAGAGTGACATTTTGAAGGAATGAAGTACTTAGGAATTTATAATAATAGGTGTGTTGCCATTCAAGATTATTCTTATCCTGTTGTATGGACATTGACTGACAATAATTCACTAAACACATTCCTCATATTTAAATCTTGTCTCTCATTAGTATGAGATTTACCGATTATGGTTATAATAATATGAAGGTATGGTATCTGCACAATAATATCTGCAGTTCATTTTTTCTTCTTTATTTATGCTACCTGTAATTCATTGGTAAAGAAATTTACTTTAGTTTTGTTAATACTGAACACAAATTTTAATATGAGGATTACAACAAAAATCCAAGGCACAAGATAATTGAACTTTTTTATTGCATTTTAACAGGAATATGTTGGATATGGGGGTTTTTTGATGCTTTAATAAGAAGATAACATTCACATCATAGATGAGTTCCAAGAAAGCTTCAGAACTGAAAACTATTAAAGCTGATAGAAAAGAAGAAAACAGAAAGAAGGAAAAGCATATAAAGGCAGAGAGATAAGAGTAAATAAGGGCAGGAGAAGGAACTAAAAGAAGGAGTGATAGAATTGGAACAGGGGGAGGAACAGGAGACCAGAACAGTTGTCAGAGCAGAGGACATCAGTATTTAGGAGAGAAGAACGTGCGGGCAAGGGAGATAGTGATTGACCTACCATAAGAGGATAAAACCGAGTGGGTTTGCAACTGAGAAATATCTGGGTGTAAGGGAAACAAAGCTTAAAGAAAGAGAAGAATCAGTAGCCTTGAGGCCATGATCGCAGAACTGGGGACTGGCTTCTGCATCCTGAGCTGCTGTCAGTCTTTCACTGGATGGCCAAGAACAGTGACAGTCCGGTACCGTACGTCCCCACCATGGTGATACGGATGTCTCCTGACTTCTTACTCCAAGTGCTCTACCTATGTAGGGAGAATGGAAAATTAATTTTTATACATTCCTCCCAAATCTACCTTTGTCCAAGTCTTCTGTAGTCCTTTCTCGCATTGCCTTTTTTTTTTTTTCCTGTCACTGAGAGCACCAGTGACATTTCTTCTCCAACAGGAGTTTTTTCTAGCACTCTTTGATATTCAGAAAACTAATGGAAAATTTCATAAACTTTGGGGGCAGATTTCCAGATTTCTATGGGTTCTATACACAAATAGGATATACCTTGGCTCCACTTGTTACAAGCCCACTGAGAAGGTGAGCTCAAACACTTTCAACTTTGAAGCAGGAAGTTTAAAAACAAAAAATAACCTCGCTTTATGAAATTACTATTCCAGAGAGGGAGTATTTGACAAGCAGTCTGTACTCAATAGAGGGCTTGGGCCTGAAAAAAAAAATTGCCTTTTTGTGGTTTGCTACGTAACATGTAGCTTTCTTGTAAGTCTTGTACTTGACAACTTCAAGTGTTCAAACATCAACACCTTTTCTTTTTTAAGATCTTATTGCAGTTGGTGCAATTTTTTTCCCAAATATTACAATAGCAAACAGGATACAGAGTCCGGTTTCTGTTACTGTTTTCTTAATAGCAACAATAAGTCATCACAAAACCACAAGAAGATAAGCAGAAAATTCTTTTGTGTTTTAAAAAAAGAAGTCATCTATATAGCTTGGCTGTAAACAGAAGTGTGTGTGAGAGAGAAATGGAACTGGAAACACTTGTAAATAACAGCATGAAGTCATTAATGAGTCAGTTCATGCAGCTGAACTTCACTTTGGATTTTTAACTTGCATGCACATGAAAGCTTCCAACACAGCTCTTGCATAATTCTGTTTAGCACAGCATGTTTTGCAGTGCCCTCTGATGGTTATTTCAGTACAGGATGACTATTACCACTGCCAGCTAATGGTACAGGTGTTTGCCGTGACGTTGGCTGTAGCTGTTGAGGCATCGCTTTACAGTCAGCTCCCTGCCACTGGTTATCGACTGATGGCCTACGCAGGATGCTCAGAACAGCATCACTGATTGCTCTCACCTCAGCAAAGTGAGTCGTGTCATTAGCTGGTGGTAATAGCATGGTTAGCTAAATCCTATGCTTTTGTATCTATGTATTAATAAAATTTACTGGTGTAGCCTCATAAAATTTTAGTCAGGCAAATTTGGGGCATATTTGTGTAATGTCAAGTCCTAAAATACTGTCATTTAACCAGCAATTGGATTTAATTTTTAGATTTGTATATTATGTTTGATTAAGCTTTTTCTTACATAATCTCCAAAGAAATACCTTAAAGACATTCAGATGCACATGTGTACTCATAATAATCCAACGTACCTGTCTTGAGGTACGGTCATGCGTAATTTAGGCACCCATTTTCTCTCCCAAGCTTTCTTAAAGGGAGATCAATCTGGCCTCCCATTCTTTTCCCTGCCCCTCCAAAGCTTCTGGGTCAATCATGAACCATTGAGCCTCTTGCTTGCTGCCTGTCAGCTGTGTTGGCCAGATGACATTTTGGAAACCCCCTGCCTCTTTTGGATCACACTGTTGACATGCCATGGTAGATATGTGGTCTAGCTGTCGTGCTGTCTGCTTTTATAAGTTTGCTACTTCAATTGCCATAGTAACAAGTCACAAATAATAAAATATGATCAGCAGTTACTGACATTGTGCTCACATGGCACTTCTGATAAGAAGTGACCAATGGATGATTAAATGGTGGGTTCAGTGGCATCAACAGCAGGAAGGCCAGTTGGCCAGGACATGCTCCCACCCATGACAGTGCAGTCAGGTCTAGGGTCTGAAGACCAACCTCAGGCTGTGTACGCAGAATTTACCCCTGAGGCTACATTAATGATTTCATACATCTGATGGACATATTTTCCTTTTCTAACCATCTTTGCTCCTCTGGCCTCTACTACAGATGTTGCTATCTCAACTACTGTTCCGACAGTGAGGCTGTGGATATTTTGCAAAGAGGAAATAAGTGCCACTGAGGAGTTTCTCCTGTAAGCAAAGAGGGTGTCTCAGAGCAGGGACAACCGGCCTCGGCCACTGGTGATCAAGGTGTGGACTGAGATTTTTCAGGGACTGACTTTGAAAAGAGCACGCAGTATCAGTTCCTCTTAAGTGTCAGTGCCTGATGCTGGACCTAGGAAAACAAATAATAATTGTAAAATATTGAAGGCCCTGGAATGTCTGTTTATAAATACCCTGTTAGCTGGCTTACTTTAATTGGATAGTTAAATAATCATCTCAGCATGGCATGATGGGCCCAAATAGATCTGACTTAGTTCCTTTGTGAGATTAATGTGAAGAGATACGTGATTAAATCCTGGCATTACAGCACAACACACCTGTTCTGGGCTGATCCTGAACATTTTTTCTCCATTGCCTGAGGAGGAGGCTTCTCAAAGGATTACAGTAACACTTTTTGACAAGCTTATACAGGGTGGAGTTTCCATGTAATGACAGGGCTTATTTGATGATGTCTCAGTAAAGCATTCTTTTTATTTTTGCTGTCAACGTTTATTACTGTAGAAGCATTGACTGTTACACAGCTGGTCCAACTTGTCCACATTTAAGTAACAGTAGGTCTCTCATCGTGTTTATTTTTGCCGTTACGCAACACTAGCACTCCTGCTCTCGGATTAGACTTCAAGGTGGAATTGTAATAACCACAGTTGCTTCAAAAACCTTCTTATTTTTACAAATACCAATTAAAACTTTCAATTCACTTTAAACTAGGTCTGTTGACACACTATTTTCTTTAGTGTAAAAGAGAGATACTTCAGAAACTGTTGTAAACAGATTCTGACTAAAAAACTGTAGAAAAATGTAGACCTGCGGAGTCACCATCTTTGCTGTCTGATCTTAGGTGACATATCTTCTTCCTAGACGCTGTTACAGTGTAAGGAAAATGTAGGTCCTTCCTGATCAATATCTGGATGGGGATTTAAAAAATATGTAAAAGAAGACAAAAGCTCCAAAACAGCAACATAAATTCACCTTCTTTTGCCTGCCACAGCTCTTTGTAAAACCATGCTTGCGTGTCCATCTCAGCACTTGCTTGTGTTAGATGGGGCTTTACTGACCAAGTGTTATTGTCATAACTTTGCAGTAAGAAGCCTGGTATCACCATGTCTTCCTCCTCTTCTACCTCACTGCTGTCAAATGTAAGGGATTTCCCTCTTTTTTTTTTTTTTAATATATATGAGAATTTAACAGTTTTAGCTTCCAACACCTCTTCTCTTTCTTCTTCCAAAGATATATCTCACAGTCACAAAGGAAGCTAAAGAGGATCGGTCCTAGTGCATTTTCTCCTAATCTGTGGTCTGTTCGTCTTTTCCTCCTTCTGATCAGTTGTTTTTCTCCACTCCTTACCTGCAGTTCTGTTCTCCAGTTAGACGATGGCCTAAGTGCTTCCATCAGCTGTGCAGAAGACCCCTGCAATTTCTGTTTAGGCACTGAAGCTCACATTAAAATCAGTAGAAATTAGGCATCCGAGTACCTTTGATAATCTGTGTTCCATCTAACACTGTCATGTGTATCATGGTACATAGTATTTGCACAATGAGAGGTTATGAGAATAAATACATGAAATTCATTAAATTCCAAAGCGCAAAAGCATTATGGTGATGACAGCCATCTAACGAATGGCAAAAAATCCAATTAGCACATTTACTAATTATTACTAGTTATAACTAATTAAACTACAGTAATAAAAATTTATCTGATTAAATTTTCCAATTTTGTATTCGTAATATGATAGCACCCCAAACAATCAGTTTCCCATTGTGCACTTCATGGCACTGACACACCAGCAGATACAAGTGCCACCTTCAAGAATTTACAGCATATTTTGAACTTTGACAAAATGCAGGGTAATGACAGAGGAAAAAAAGAAGATAAAATGAAAATATCTTTAGTTCATGTGGTTTTTCAGCTATACATGTTGACGGCTTCAGTCACTGAATATTCGCTTAGTTTCTCTTAATAAACAGCAGCTTTCCCTGCTTTACAACCCAGGTGGGTAGATGTTGTACCAGGACGGGCTGGCTCATTTCCCTTGGAGAGTCACTGCAGGACTGCTTCTTGAAGGTTTTGGGTTGGGTTTTTTTCTTGTCATTTGAGGTAATTTCCAAAAATCAGTATCGGGAATTGGGCATTCAGCCTTCGATATAGACAGGCAGGATCCTCCGGTGGTTCTGCATTGTTCTGCCCCCTCGCCCTGCCCCATCCTGCCTCCCCACCTGTGGTTCTGCCACCACAGAAATATTCATTTGCTTTGTCTTCATCATTCTCATAGGCCTAACGCATTCTGTGTACACACTTTTTCCTTCCATATATTCTCCATCATGTATAAGTTATACAATGTGCAAGTCTGTCATCTTAGTGAGTCAAATTAATGCCTTTCTTGCACTGGTTTGTTTGGACAAAGGGGTGTTTCTCTTTAACGCTCCCATGAATAGCCTTAAGCTCTTGCAGATTTTAATTTCAGGAGTGGTTCAGTGAAATGAACTGTCTTTCAGATAAGCATTCAGCATTTGTAAATACACTTTTTTTTTCTTTCTTTCTTTCTTGTAACAGCCATTTACTCGCTGATGCTCGGAGAAATGTCTTCTCTGCATGGTTATCTTCTCAAGTTCTGTCTCGTCTGGTTTTACTTCACAGTAAAACTGATCCCAAAAGGCAATGGGGAATAAAGTATAACACATTGCCCCAAGACAAATCAGATGCAAAGCTGATTCTTGGGGTTAAATCATTAAAGCCTACCTTCAGAAACAAAAACAATAAATAAAAAAAGCCCAGAAGGGCCAATGCTGACTTTTCCAGCAAAACATCCCATCCAAAAAGCCAAATGTATTCTGTATTTTTTTCCCCTGTAGAATCTGCAGGAAAAGGGGGCATTGCTGCCCTAAATGCAGTCAGGAATCCCTCTTTTCCATCATCCTGCATCTGAAAATGCCTGCTGTGAGTGCTTCAGGGGGAATTTCAACAAATGGTTTAGGGAATAGTTATTGGAGAGGCTTATCCTAAATTTCTTCTTAACCTTATCTGTAAGTTTTTCTTAGTCTCGTACTGCTGGATATTACTCAAGAGAAGGTTTTATCCGGTCCATTGTAACTATCTCATGAATGTAAGTCTTTAGTATTTTTGTTATGACTTTGCATCTGTAATATGCATGATAGCAAAGAAAATTCATAGCTGAAGAATATATTCTGTGGATAAATGCAATTTTTTTTTGAAGTATCAGCTTCTCATTGAATGAATGACTCCGCTATTGTTGCATTGTCAACATGGGAATCTGTGATTTTTTCACTTTAAGAAGCAAAGGAGAGTTGACTCCTCATCTTACACCCCAAACCCCTGGGATGGCGATGGTTTGCATTCACACCAGCCTTCAGTCGCTGCTGTGGAATTCAGAAATGCTGAGTAACCCCCGTTCCTGATGAAGGCTTTTTAAGCGACCAGGGATAAGCCATTATCTGTTCACACCTTGGTTTCTTGAAAAGGGAAGATGGCAATTTTGCCTTCATTGGAGAAGTATTGTGGAGATACGTTTATTGATGTTCAGTCAATGCTGCAATTTCTGTAGGGTTTAACAGGAAAGCTGTCAGCTACCTCAGATTTTGTTGATGGATAACACTTATGACATTTTTTTAATTAATTATTAGTGGTATGACTATTCTATTTTTCTTCGTGTGTTCTTTGTTAGTGCAATGAAAGGTTCTCTGCAAAATATTTTCTTCTCCTTTTCCTGCACTATTATGAGTTTTCTTTTGTTGCTTTCTGATGAACTTGAGTCATCCTCATACTTTGTATGGTTTCTCTAGAGGAAGAGATGACTAAAATAACAAACTGCATTACAAAAAGGAGAACTACTTTATCTAATGCTTAAAATTTGTCCAAGGTATAACTCTGACCCAGAGAATATTGCAATTTTGCCATAATCTCTGTAGAGGAGGTGGTTCCTGTCGAGTGTGAGCAGTATTAACAAAGCACAGAAGTAAGTACAAAGAGCTATTTCATAGGCTTACATCTACTTCTTGCCTAAAGAAATCTGGATTCCAGATTTGGTTTTGAGATCTGTTTCAGTAAGAACAGAATTGTTTCAATACGATGTAAAGCTCAGTGGCACAGTCATTTACTTTTAGATGTGGCTCACGCACTTCTATGAGGACCAGGCAGTCATGCGTAGTAATTCTTCACATTCCTGACATCTTTTTCATAATCCACTTTTAGGATGATGATAACTGCAATGAATAGGGAGGAAAGAATTTATTTTTTTTTTAAATGCCAGGAATTCATGTTTCAATTCTAGTTTGTAGAATCTATAGCGTCAGTATTTTTTGCGGTTATCATGAGGATTATATTATTTAAACCTATTTCAAAAATTCTTCAGTGAAGCTCTCTGTAGGTAAATGAATCCTGTGCTCATCACAAGTAACATCTAATAACTTCCTGGAGTTTTCTAGACAGTTTGTAAAATGTAAAATAAAAGCTAGTACTCAATTTCTTGTAATTCTGATTAGTATCTATTTTTGAGCGAGTTATTTTAACAATTTTTATAGATTTTGAATTTTTACTTTTTGAAGGTTGGTTTTGGTTTGGATTGGGGTATTTTGTGGGTTTTTTGGTTTGTGGGTTGTTTGGGGGTTTTTTGTAAACTAAAGAAACTATGCTAATTGCTAGCAATCTTTGATGAAGGAAAGAGCCTGTATTTGCAATAGTTGTGTCCAATTTTGCATTCAGTTGCATTCAGTTTTCTTTCAGGCATTATTGGACTTGTGTGACCTTTGAAATTCAGTTAGTGTGTGAAGTTAGGTGTAATATATGAAGTTGGAAAACATGAAAGTTTAAATAGGTTCTCTCTGAAATAAGTCTTAATATTTTTTTAAATGCTTGTCTGTCCTCTCACAGATTACCTGAAGTCATCTTCCTTTAGTAAGATGATTTGCGAAGATAGTTTTGGTTCTTAGATAAATTTATGGTATGCTTATGGAAGAATCTCAGTATAGATAGTACAAAACTTTTTCCTTTACTGTTACATTCCATCTGTGAGAAGAGTTGGGAAAACATCTGTGTGTTCAGGATGCCTTCCTCATTTTTGGATACCATAAAAATCGGAGTTGTTTGATTATTCCAACACCCTTTCTTCTCAGAAATGGAATATTAATGTAGGGTAGTTTCTGGTTTCAAGTTTGACTTAATTTTTGAATGTATTCCATGAGCATAGCACATAAAGCTTACCAAGGTCTAGAGAAGCCAGGAAGGGGAATGGGTTATTCAGTGGTTATTGTCCTTTTCACCTTTCGCAAGAATTACTTCTACTCATGTCTTAGCTCTGCTGAACAAAGTGATGGTTTCTCTATCTTCTGTGAATGAAATTTAGGACACACTGATTGTAGAATAATCTTGGGTCCTGTTTCTATAAGGAAGAAGAGTTTCCTCTAAAAAGATCTTGTTACTTTCCAACTGGAGGTTGTATACCTTTTCCTGCAATTTGTCCTTTCCTCTTGTGGTTGCATGCTACTTTAGAGCTTTTTAACCACTAATATGTTAGAGTTTTGTTTGAGTAACATCTTGGCATGTTTGCATGACATGATAATAACATTTAACATATGCTCCTACCATTTAGAATAGAGTTTTTGCCAAATAGTGAAGTTTTGGGGAGAAAATCGATCACTTTGCAAAATGATTCCTTTATGTGGAATAAGCCTTGCAGATGAATGGGAAAATTAACATAATTCTTCAAGAAGCAGTAGGTAGTAGATTTTAATTTCTATGAAATACAGGGGACAGATTACCCCAGTGCAAGTGCTGTGTTACAGGTGAGCGTGCTGAGCCCACCAGCAGTCTCATTGATTTTTGTAGGGACCAGTGCAGCCTCTGCAGGGCTCTGGGAGGATTATAAGATGTAAGAGGAGTAAGCACAGGGGAGCAGCCGCTGTCTCTGGCTCCAGAGGCAGAGTATGAAGCTATTGATTGTGCACTTTGCTTTACCAGACATCACCCCAGTGCAGTTATTCCAGCTTTCGGGGATATCCTCTTCTTGATCTTCCACTGTGTGGACGATGCCTCGCTTTGTAATTCAGTTATTTTTAGTAAACCTTTATTTCTCTGTGCTGTGATCATTAATGAGATACTTTGCTAGGTTTGCTGGCTTGAAGTTGGCGTGCTAACCTCATGTTTCTTGTCTGCCTGCATCTGTCCATTTGAGATGCTTCAGAGCAGGGCTTGCTATTTTCCCATCTTTGTAGAATATTCAGCACTGTGAATCGAGGCCTCTGGATGATGTTTAATAGTCATGACCCTGCATGGATCCTGCTGAGGGCTTTTTTACCAAGGAATGACCTGGGAGCAGGCCTTCTTTTGCAGGACGAGCCATTACCCGCTGTCAGTCTGAGCGGAGAGCAAATTAAATCCATCCTCGTCCTCTAAACCACGGTCTGTCCTTCCCTATTACAAGACCATCCAAATTGTCAGCTGCGGGAGTGAAATCCTCCCCAGCACCAGCCCACATGTACCCCTCCGGTGACCTCCTCCCCATGTGGCTGGCACAGGAGGAGGCTGCACCGTTCCCGGGGTCTGCGCTGGCCACGGCCCTGATAAAGGTGGCAGGGGAAAGAGCCTTGGTGCCAGATCCAGCCCTCAGGCCAGGGCTTGGACATGCCAACCCATTACATGGCAATTGAAACACAGCTTTAGGTAAGTCGTAATTTTTAAAGCCAGGGTCGCCCTTGAGGCATTTCTGAACTCATTTCTTCTGGCAGTAGTTAGATAAGTAAGGCAGTGAAATATTTTGGAGTTGCTGGGGTTAAAGAGTGCTGGTGAACATAAAGATATATATCATATTGATCACTTTTTGCTGATATTTTTTGGTTGGTTTTTCTTTTTCTCTTTAGGATGAACGTGAAGCCAGAGAAAATGTGAAAAGAGAGCAGGATGAAGCGTACCGCATATCACTGGAGGCTGACAGAGCAAAGGTGTGTGCAGGGTAAAGCGATGGCATGAATGTCAGGATGGGAATCGCTCCACAGCTGGTGAGAGCTCTCTGGTGCAGAGGACTGCCCAACTTCAGTTCTGCTCTTAAGATGAGACGGTTGCTGTAAGAGCCGTTATTGCCCACCGTGGTTACAAAATACAGCCACTGGGAGTAAACTTGACTACATCTTTTTGCTAAAACAGTCCTGGCCTCAATAATAGAAGTTGGGAAAGGAATGACAGGAAAGGATCACTTAATAAATATCCTATTATATTAATTTTTACAGAAAAGTTGAGAAGTTTCTTTGCTTTTATATAGCTAGTGCACATCATTAAACACAGCTGTGGAAAGCAAGGCGATACATGTGTGATTGCTGTTTGTGTTTATTAGAGGGAAGCACAAGAGAGAGAAATGGCAGAACAGTTTCGCTTGGAACAAATTCGGAAAGAACAGGAGGAAGAACGTGAGGTGGGATGTTTTACCTTTTCTGACAACTTTTTGGATTCCTGAAGCTTTATGGACCTTGCGACTTTCATTCAACGTACATTGCAACTTTAATTCAAAGTATACTTTTTATGTGAACATGAATTTTTTTTTTAAATTAATTTCTTACTGTATGTATATATAAAAAACATAGTGCAGCTAAATCATTTTCATCCACTGTTTAATAGCTTTTCTGTTCTATCATCTGGGTCACAATTACATCATTTGGGTCTGAATTACAGCCAGATATTAAATAGGCCTGATAAGAGGAGATCCATGAAATGGTGGAATCTTTGGGAACCTCTAACCTTGTTTCTGCAGGACCTCCTTTTAAAAATATAATACTATGGAGCCCTTTCATTTCTTCCAGGAAGTAGCATAAAGCCTAGCTGCAATTCTGATCAATCAAGTTGCCAAATTTAATTTGGGAAACAAAACACTTTTTAAAAAAAAATTTAAGAAGAAAATAAATCCAAAATTTAGAAAATTGGATTTATGGTACGTTTTTTAATTTCTAAATATTCTTCTACAGAATCTTCCTTAGAATGAAAATTGTGATTAAATGAACACTTTCATCTCTAGGCCTATATAAGAAACCACGTGCTGTGAAGAGTGCCATTCCTCAAACTCTGTTATTTTGTAGATGCTCTAAATTTTGTAGATTCTGAGGGTCCCAGTGCCTGTCAGAGATGGTTCCTGCAGCCTCTTTCAGGATCTAGGCTTGCTCGCTGTGTGTCTATGTAGGTATTTACATAAAGCATCATGTACACAAATTTACTTATAAAGGTGACTTCCTCTTTTTCACCTCCTAGCAAATAGCAAATGTGGTAAAAATGCTGGGGTACAGCCATGTTTCTTACCCTGAAGTCCCACTGCATTTCAAAGGATAGGTAAAATAGACTAGTCATTAAAATATTTCCATCTGTTCTGTGAAGTTCTTGAAATCTAAGCCCTTACAGAACTGCTATGAAACACATCTGATACTTGAAAAGGACTTTGAAACCCTTGAATAAAAATATTCACATATAATTGTCTTGACTGAAATCACAGTTGATTGGGGATTGTCCTTTGACTTCTAGGCGTACCAGATTCTGTGAGCAAGTTGCTAATGAATACAAAGCTATACCAGCATCCCTCTTGAATATATATTTTCTGAGTATGTTTCCAGTATTATATCAAATATAAATAAAATATAACTATTAAAAATATTTATTGGTTTATATAAAATATCAGAGTTCCAGTATTTTTGGTGGACTTAATATAACTTCTTTGCTTTAACGCTCATGGATTGTGGAGATTTGAAATTTGGAATTATATTCTCATTTAATTCTCCTCTTAGTTGAAGTCCTTGGAACTCATGGAATCCTGACAAATCACAGCCTTGCTTATTCCCTGCCTACACATGACTCAAATGTATACTTAACATTTCAGTCTTGTGTACTTTGCTGATGTATGAAAAAATTGCATTATACAACTGCAAAAAAGTTGGCTATGAACACATTTATTATTCCCCGAGGTAAACGCAATAAATAAACTGTATGAGCAATGCATTTGCATATATATATTTTGACCAAGATAATTGCATTAAAAAACCTGAACCGTTTAAGCATTCAAGAACCTTTTTAGCAGTACTGCCTTGTAAATACTAAATTCAGTCCAAACAGTAATGTTCAATGGTTCGGGAAAAATGCAGTCCACCACTTCTTTCTTATCCTACAGTATCTGATGACTTATTTAGCTCCTGTTGTTAGCATAAGCCAAGAATGGAAGCTAAAACACAACTGAAGGAGCAATGCACAAAACTGGACTGTGAGAATTGTGTCAAGAATAATTGTAAGACAGCGATCCTGTGAGGTTAATAGCAATCGAGCATAAATCAGTACTGTAGCAGTAACAGACTGTTGAGCAATCAGCTCACACTCGGATTCAACAAAGAAGTATGGTTTTGGTTTTTGAAGTAATTTTGCATGCATAGAAACAATAATTACTTCTGCTTTATTATATCTGCTCCTGAACCTTTTCTGATACCTTGGCCTTTTGGAAATAGTTTTCTTAGGCAAAGGCTGCGAGACCAGTCCATGTTATCAAAATATACCTGGGCTTCCCTGTTTTAATGTAGACTGCAGTAATGGAAATAATAGGATCTGTTTGCTTAGTAGAACAAAAGGGATTTTAACAATAATATTTACTAACACTCCCCATTTTCAAGTATACAGATGACTTATACTGAATTGTTCTGCAACAGTGTTTACTTACAGAAGTGGCTTTATGTTCAGTTCGTATATTTAAAATCTGACTGTTGAGCTATTCACATACTGAACATCTTTTTATCAACAAACAAATTGCTTGTTCAGGTCCAAGAGTTTTTAATGTGATCCATCACATCATTGTTTTCTGACTTGCTTTGCTGGTACAGAATATCCATTGTAAATTGCCATTTTATGTTGAAGCCTTGGAGGCTAGTTACTTTGGGGAGCGACGCACTCTTTGCACAAAGAAAAGAGCTCTAATGAGCTACTGTTTATTTTTCTATAATATAATTGATTGGGTTCAGTAAATAATGTAGCGTCTGTTGTTATACTGTGTGGGGAAATGTCAAAACAGAAAGATAGTAAGCAGGTGGTTGAAAATGGAGAGGGAGAAAATTAAAATGGAATCTATTTAAAATATAATCTCATAGTAGATGAGCAAAAATGAACTCAAGTTCTATGTATAAATATTTATACTGAGATATAATTTGCTTAGAGGTTCGTGTGTAAGAAGTAGACTATTTAAAAGCCTTCCTAATCTTGCCTCTGCCCAGTCCTTTCTCTTTAATGTAATCATCCGCCATCAGCTTCTGTTACTAAGTGACCTTGGGGAGGTTTTCAAAGGCACAAATAGCAACTGTGTATCTTGAAAGTTCCTTGAAAATCTGGGTAAATCCCTGCCTGACTGCCTGTTCAGTTTGGAAAATCATGTTTTAAGGGTATTTTGGGAGGGGGACAGTGTGGGTATGCTGTTTCTTCCATTCATTGACATTCTCATTAACCACTGCCTTAAGCGAGGTGATACTGTGACAGGGCTGCTTTCTAAGTATGAGCTAATTTTTAACAGATGCCAGTGCCTGTCCATGAGCACCAACAGCACTCAGTACCCTCGAAAATCAGCCCCACCTTGTTCAGCAGTCTAATATTAGGCATCAATTTTTTTAAAAAAAACAACTTCTGATCAAAGTATTAGTGTTGTAGTAGCTCCCGGAGGCAGAGGACAGAGAACACAGACTTGACTTCTGCCCTTATAATCTTGACATCAGCAGTACACACAGTTAGCAGGATGACAGTCATACACGTTTTCAGACATGGAATGTCATTGCAGTTTTGGGGCTGATTTCATACAAGTTGTTGCAGAAAGTATGCACACCTGTGCTTGGAACCATCTTCCTGCAAGTAATAATAATAATTGCTTGCTTAAATCTTAAAGCTCCCATTTCTGTTCTTCCAGTTTTCCTCTTTGACCATTCCTACTTTTATATGTAATCTATACAGTGGTTTAGTTTATTTATAGTACATCTCCTGCATACATTTCTTTTTACTCTGAACTGCCACTAAGGGTCTTGTCTCTGTTGCAAAGGGTCAATTATGCTGTGCAAGAGGAAAGCAATTTGATAAGTGCATTTAAAGAAATACTTTTACTGCCTTTTAATTTATACCCTTTAAGGAAGCAATTGGCCACTTGACAATTATTCTCTCATTCAAATTTTTTCCAAGGCTTTCTGCCAAATGATTAAATTACTTATCCCCATCGTGCATTAACTGTAGACCTAATAATATGTGTTATAAAGAAGGATTTATTTTAATTAGTTGTCTGGTGGGCTGTTATTAAGGAATGAATAAAAATGATTTTGTCATTGAGATATAAAGCAGAGCTATGGCTCTGGAGTGCTGTGGCACATCCTGAAGTTCTAGAAAAAATAAAAAATAAAAGCTTTCAGTCCTTTTCTTCTGTTGCTAGCATTGCAACCTAAATGGTTATTTTTCCTTCCTCAGGCTATCAGGCTCTCTCTTGAGCAATCTTTGCCTCCCGAACCAAAAGAGGAGAGCACCGAGTCCGTCAGTAAACTGCGTATTCGGACACCCAGCGGAGAATTCTTTGAGCGACGTTTCCTGGCCAGCAGCAAGCTGCAGGTTGTCTTTGATTTTGTAGCTTCCAAGGGATATCCTTGGGAGGAGTACAAGCTGCTGGGCACCTTTCCAAGGAGAGATGTGAGTAAATGTACCTTTCAGGAATAAATACCACTACCTTTTACTCCTCTGTGTTAGATGACCAGTACGTTATAGCACAGAAGGTAAAAGATATGCCTGAATATGTTAGAGTGCTGCCAAGCTTTGTGGCTGTAAGCAAGCCAGGTGCTAACCTACTAGTGCTCTCATATGTTACACACAAAATTGTGTTGCGAAATCTGTTGCCAGTGATGTTGTAAAAAATCCTCCGTTTCTGAAACAACCAAGTTGTGGACCATATTCAATGAAAACTGCCCATACATGCTGAGCCAGCATCGCTCACATCCTGTTTTGAAGGAAGCCGCATTGATATTACTACGCTGTTTAGGTCTGTTATGGGCTGGTACTTCTGATCTTTCTGGTTTTGCCATTTTGATGCAGTTTTCTGTTATGAGCAAGGAAGGGTCAGTGTCAGATAGTGTACAGTTGTGAGCTAATCAGTACATTCTAATAAATTATTCATCCACCTGTTACAATTAATAGCAGTAAATAATCATTTATATTTCCTACCTCAAAATTCTAATGATGTACCTGCTGTGACCAGTTTTCAAGATCAATACTGCTTACAAAAGCCAATTAAATTCTGTTGATTTATCAACAGATATTTATGTGCTGGTTACTAAGTTTCTTTGAAAATATATGTTTTCAGTTCTATTACAAATTAACTTTCATTTCTTATTTCGCCATTGTTACAGCAAAAGTAAAAGTCAGTGAGTGTGCAGCAATTACCTGGGGCCCTGCATAAAAGGCGAAGGTAACAGGCACTGCAGAGATGACAGAACAGAGCCAAGCAGTGATGGGTGAAGTTCAGGAGCTTTTTGGCCATACTGCCTCAGTACTGCAAATGAGTCCGGGCAGCTCTGGATCAGCCGGGGTTTTGTTTGCTGGGGGCATCTCCAGGTGACTGGTTAAGCCATTTTTCATCAAAGGAGCTCAGTAACTTGGGTTGCTTTTCCATTTAGTTTCCCGTCACTGCCCCTGGAGGAAGTTCACTAGGAACAGGGCTCTGATTAGTGTGCTTACAGTACTGTTTTGTAGCAGATACCTCTTGCTTTATCATCGTACTTGTAAGTACTCCAAAGGGTCACAAGTACTCCAAAGGGGAAGAAAATAATGTCCTTAGCAAGCATGCAACCTTGAGAGTGGATGTGATTTCTGACCAATTTTTGGCGTAACTCTGAACAGGGTTGTAGTGCTTACAGCTTTTCTTCCACCTTGTCTTATATTGAGACTCCTAATCTGTCAGATGGAAAAGCAGCATTTAAGGAAGCTCATTAATCATTAATTAACTTTACTCCTTAAGCATGTAATATCATTTCCAGTGGAACCAAAGCCTAGAAGTCATCTATGTTTCCAGGATGACTGATCGTTCAGTTTACTTGACAGAAGAAAAACAATCTTTTACAGTCTAAACAATGGTTTTGTGTATTTTAAACAGTCTGCAAGTCATACTTCCCTACCTGTAAAATAGTTATGTCTTAGTACATCTTTAATATTAAAAAACCTGCAAGTATATTACTCCAACTTTTTATGTTTGTTTTGCACTTTAGACTGGCTGTTTCTGTACTTCATCTCATCATCATCATTATTAATTTTAGTCCTCTGTAACAAACTTCAAAATTGATCAGATGACTCACATAAGAACAAATGAAAAAAGAGTAGAAAAGAAAAAAGACCACTGAATTAGAACAGGCTGGTATTTTCAGTACATTGTGAAACTGTCGTGGAGAAAACGCTGAGGCCAAGAAAGGAGAATTTAATGGCGGGATACAGAGCCATTGGGCTGTTGTGTGGGAAGCAAAGACTCTCTCATCTTTTTCTGTGATTCCAACCTAATAATGCCATGTATGAGGAGTCACATAAATGATTCATGCCGATTGACTCAGTGGCCGTGTATGAATCCGGTTGCCATTGTGACTATGACAGCTACCGCAGACAAAAAGTAATCCCCAGGGGTTTGCTAACCACTGGGAACTATAAATGACATCTGCCATGTTCCTCAGGTTTGGAAAGTTGGAAGTATGAAACTCCATAGACAGATTTTTTTTAAAAAAAAGTAGTAGTCATTGATGAATGCCTTGGAAGTACAGTAAAAGTATATATTCGTTGCCTTAGGCTTTGTGATATATAGTGTCTTAAAAATACACTGTAAGTTGTCAAGACCCTTCTGCTATATGATACGTATCACAAGCATCCATTGAAACCTGTGCAACAACAACAGAGCACTTGGGATGCTTGTGCTCCAGAAAACAATAGCATTCAAAATGTCTGTTTGTATTTAAACTATACATAACATTTTTGAAAAAATATGTTTGAAAGTATCAGAATTTCTTTGCTGGAGTTTTTGCTGCAATAAGATGAAAACATGTCTTCTCAAGTTGGTATTTTTTTCTTCTATCCTAATCTGTATTAGAATAACATGCACACGCCCAAAAGTGTTTCTGTCTTATCGAAACGAGGGGATTATCTTCAACCAAATCAGCGTTTCCTTGTAATAAACTTGTTAGACCATTTTTACCTGCTTTTCAAAGCTGTCAGTCCTGATACAGTGGTGGTGAAGTATTTTTACTTCTTTGGTAAATAAAAATTCATTAGTTCTTAGTTCTATGTTCCAGTTGCTTACATAGATATCCTTAGCTAACTTAAAGTTGGTATCATAACCCTACTGTAAATACAAACTTCTACACATGAGTAAATACACAGATTAACCTTTTCCAGACACTACTTGTAGATTTTAAAGCAGCAGTGACATTCCAAAGCAGTTAAGCACATGCAATGACTTGTTATCGGGTCTTTGTAACCGACTGTGTTGTTCTTCCTACTAGCACTGAAGTTAGATATTAACCACCTCCTCCCTCAGTACCTTAACCAAGGCAGCACTACGTACCGTACCGACAAGTGTGTATCACACGGGTGAGCCTGGGTCAGCAGGTAACTTGTGCCTCTAACGTTGAAAACATTTGGCAAGCACATCTTTCGGAGTGAAAAGCTGTATTATAAGTTCTTTGCATTATTCTTAAATGCACCTGCAGAAGCTTTTTGGAAGCAAATGTGTGCACTATTTAAATGTATGTGCTGATTTTAGAATTATAGTTCCTTTTTTCCCAAGAATCGCTCTAATCTTCAAAATGCATTTAACTATAACAAAAAGAGCTTACCCTAAGCATATTAGCATGCTCAGTCAACCTTCTCATTCAGTATTTCTTCTCAGTCCCTTTCTCTTAAAAGCCTTCCCAAACACTAATTTCGGTGGTCCTCTCAATCTCCCAGTTGCAAGATCCACCTTCTCCCAGCACCCTTCCCATACCGAGACTTCCCGGATGATCAGTTCCTCGCTTCCTTCTTTGGTGGAGATCTGCAGAAGTCTTCCTAAAATTTTTTAACACGGAATGGGCATTTCACCACACTTCAGGCAAGAAGCTGAAGTGTACCAGGTCTAGCTGAAACTATAGGAGGAATGTGCAGAACAGATTTACCCAAACTGGGCTTCAGCCACCCTACTAGGATTAATGATATATTTGTGAATGTTTTGTGATATCTCTCAGAAAGGGAGACGTCCTCGCATGCTTTCTCTTTTGAAAGACTATTTTTGAAAGACTGAATTTGTTAATTTCTTCTGAAAAATCAAAATTGCAACCTATAATTTCTTCTGCTCATTTTTCCTTAAGGTGGAGCATTAGTTATGTATTTGAGAGTATGCCTTTTGCAGACACGGTATTAGAGACTTAAGCTCTTTATTTACTGTATCTGGAAGCCCCAGTAAGCCAAGACTTCTACAGTATTTCACATTTTATTTTTCTGAGCCACAGCTTAGGATCAGGTGGCAGTTAAGTCACTTAAGGTTATTTAAATGCATCTAAAATGTTGCTTAATAATTCAGAACCAGTTTGCTCTGTTTAGAGTAGTAAGATTTTTTAAATCCTTTTAATTAACCAATTTCAACAGCAGTTTAAATAAACAGAAACAAAAAAAAAAATCTGTCTCCCTTGAAAGGGCAGGAAATAAATTTAACTCAAGTTGCATGTCAATTTAAATGAGGTATGATCAGGATTTCGGCAAATTTATGGCCAGACAATTCGTAATATTATATGGGAGTACAGAGTAAGATATTCCTCCAAACCCAATGGCAGGAGAAATCCTCTTTGACATCTACAGTGATGAAAATAATGCTACAGGATAGTAAGTTTAGCTGCAGCAGTCAGCACACATAGATATCTGAGCAGGTAACTACCCTCTGATGTTCTCGGAAAGGTAATGTTAGAGCACGATCCCTATATTGCTATGCCAGGTAGTTTGGCAATTTTGTGTATCAGTTCTGGAAGCCATTCTTTGTAAGGATTATTCTGCATTTCACCCAGTGCAAACTATTTCCTTCAAATAACCTACTCTCAAACTCATTAGGTGATGTTTAAACTCTTTAAATAGTTCATGAAAGAGTTGTATGTCCAGGACCATCTCTGGCTTTTAACACTATTTCCCCTGATCATCATCTTGATAGAAAGATGGAAGAAAGATGTTACCATGAGAAAGGATTCACACAGTGTCCTGGTTATACCCAGTAGCACTTTTAGTGACTTCACATAAATCAGGAAAGTAGCTTGAATATCTGTCTTATGGCAAAGGAGGATTTCAGATGAATGAAATATTCTTCTGGTATGTTAAAAAACTTTGAGAATGTTTTTGCAAGTTCAGGGAAAAATTAACACGTGATCCATGTAATTTTTCCAGTCATTTCAGTTACTGATACTTATATTTCCTACTATATAAAATAGTAGTCATCTGCTGTAAGTCACATAATTTAAAATTTTTCAGGTCAATATAGATCCGATGGTGGCATGTGTTTATAAGCTCTGATCTAGTTTACACAAGGCCACAGCCACCTACAAAGTTAGGCGTCCCTCCTCATGTCATTTACAACCGTCCTTAAGTCAATACTGCCTGCCCTTGTCTTTCCTCTCTTTTCAGTATATGTTCTTATTTCATTTATTCAAGCAGTTAAGTATGGTTTAGTTAAGACACTGAGAATTTGCCTAAGCAAATTGGCCATACCAGCCTAGCATATTCCCATGCCTCTTTCAGAAGCATGATTTCTGATCGTTCTTCCTGATGACTTGTAACAGTAGAACAAGTGGACTGATTAACCTTGAGTGCAAGAGGAATGGCCCATGTATCATTGCAGCCAAAACGCTGAAGCATTTGCAGCCCCTAGGTTTTATTGCTTTTAAGTTTGTTGCTCACAAAGAGTAGTATCACTGTCTTTTGGTCAGCACCTACAAAGGGAGTAGGTGATATTCTTGCCTGGCAGTACTTTAGAGAATATTGAGTAGATTTTGCTTCTTGAAATGTAATGTTTACTTTTGTGGAAATATAATTTCCATATAGGTAGTCAAAAATTCTGTAAGTATTACAGAAAGATTTTTTCGTAATGTTTTCTTCCAAGAAAGACAAACTTGATCTGCCTTTTCAGACCTAGTGTCTTTGCATAAGCAACTATGATATCTCAAGAGAAAGATTAAAGCCCTTCATGTATCAAGTCACTGAAAGGAGATGGAAGGAATGTCTTCCTCATCTCGTAGATGTAAGTTTATTCTAAAAAGAAGTAGAATTACATTCTATAGGTCAATATAGTATCTGATCTCTTACAATAACTCTATTTGAATATGGGGAATGTTTAACCAATTTCGGGAAATAGGTGTGCATTTCAGATGAGCTATTTTACTTAAGACTTACTAAAGTAAGCAAGCATTCACCACAACACTGAATACTCAATGCAGTACGTGAACTCTCAGTTGAGTCATCCTCATTAGTTAACCCAATGACTAATGCCAACCATGTGATTAATATATTCCACCCAAGCACATCCCTCGGACCAAAAGTGTTCTTTTATTCAGCACTGCCCCATTTTACAAAACATTTATTTCAGGGGAGGAGCGTTATTGTTTGCAGGAAGATGCCTTAGTTAAGCCGCAGAGCTTTGCTGTTGCATATGGCATTATCCAGCGTAAACTGGGCTGAAGATATTTTGTACTTTTTCCCCAGAATTCATGCTTAATCTCAATTTCATGGGCTTTTTTCCCTTCGTAGGAAGAAAATGTAATGATAAAATACCAATAAAGAGCCTTTGTGGTAGTATGATACTAAGAATGCTGTGTCTGGTTACCAGAAAATTTAATGATCTCCTGCTGTTTTGGTAATTGCATAAGTAATACATCAGACTAAATCACCAAAGCAGTCCTAGGCGCGCTTTTTATTCTATTTACCTATCTACCAATCACAATGTTATACTGTAGATATCATTGTGGTATCTGAACATCTTAATCCTTTGAACTTGTGATAAAAATCCTTTTGGATTGTTTTTCCATGCAGTTATAATTAAGTGCACATGAATCCAATCCTGGGTCATTCTCCTGTGAGTGACTGTGTTCGCATCCATTCCCCTTTGGGACGTATGCAAAGCAAAGTTCTTGCAGTTCATTTGGAGCACTAAATGTATTTATATGTTTTCAAACTTCCAGAAGATATGGCTATTTGCTTCCTGTCAGCCCTTCATCAGTATCCACAGTGAAACCTATAGTATTTCTGGGGATGTGATCTTTCTTCTCTGTAGCTAGCACATTTTAAAATAATTAAATACATGAATGATTATTAGTTCGATACAAGCACACTGCCAGCAGCGCCCACAAGTAACGGACTGTTTTGCTCCCTGGCACAGCAGAAAGGATGCTTAACATACAAATGCTCTCATCTGTAAATGCCTATACTTAAATCTTTTCTCTACTCAGCAAGAAAACTGGAAGTAAATAGTGTGAAGGAGCAGGTGATGGAGCCCTTCTGTCCGCATGTCCTTTGTCAGGAAAAGATATGTGCCAGGGTTTTCTGTCAGCTTCTCTTTTTCTAAGAAATCACACAGAGAATTCCGAAATAGATCAAAGATTTCAAACCAGAAAGCAGGAAGGGAGGAAAGCAGAAAATCTGAGGACAGCTTTACAGCACCTTCCTCTTCCCTCAAAATCCGAAGTCCTCCGGTCTCAGAGTTGTTGGCACTGTGAAGACTAGCATTGTCTTGTTCACTACCTGCAGAGAACTCCTCTCACTGACGCTAACTTCAACTTCTTGCTCTCAATGTATAAGGCAACTTGCGTAATACTTTAACGCCATCAATACCTCATGAACAAAAGTCGTATTATTGAAAGAGACTTTAATTAATTGAAATACTTTTGTGTTTTCACTTCTCCTGCAAAAAATGAAAAAGTGTCTTTGTTATTTTGTCATTGAAAATGAGCTGTTTGAAAGGCTAGAGGAAGATGCAGCCTTTTTGTAGTGACTTTTTCAGTGCGATTAATTCTTAAGAAATAAATACAAACCAGATATTCAGTCATGTTAGTAACTGGATGTATTTTGGGGGTGCACTGATCACTAAACAAAATCTCTGTTCTTGGGCTAAAAAGCAGCACAGAACTACCTCAGAGCTACCCAGGTGGAACAGCTGTACACAGCGTTTCTGAGTGTCTTTTATTGGAATGTAGATAAACTGTGGTTACATATTTCTTTTACTACACACTGTTAAAAAGTCATGGGATTTGGGTAAAAATCTGGTATTTTTTTAAACATCATTAACATTTGTGTTTTATTTAGTTTTGGTGCAAGAGCCATTAATGTTTGTGAGGTTTTTTTAAGCTTTGTTCCACAAACATGAGGTATTTTTCCCAATTAAAAAAAAATCAAATTTTCATGTAGAATCATGACTTCATAATGTTGAACTTTTAAAAAGCACCAGAAAGTCCAGGTGTCACTATACAAATATAACAATGCTGGGTTTGCGCTTATCCTTATTACTTACACTGCCCTGTCATTGTGCTTAGTCTTTTAAAAAACAGAGGTGAACACAGCTGCTATCTTAATTTACTGTCTAAAAAGTCAGGTAATGCAAGTCAGGTTTATAAGCCTTTACTAATGAAAATCCAGGCAGCAAATTGTTTTCTGATATAAATTACGTTAAGGCAACAAAAATTTACACTATGTAAAGATTGGCATCATCTCAGGTATCTCAGAGCGCTGCAAGGCTTTTCTAAGAAAGAGTGGAAGGCATGCTCAAAGTAGAAGATATAGCACCACAATTTTCCGGTTTATCAACGTCTGTTACTTTGCTTAGTAAATGTATTTTTTAAATATACTTAATCTAAAATACTGTTTTGAGAAAATTTCTTCAGAGAAATAAGACAGTGAGAGTGTGACATATCTGGATTGAAGCTTTGTACTTAGAACGAGACTAGAAGTCTTTTACTACGACATATTTTCCCTTGTTTGTGACTGCTTTCTTCAATTCAGATGTAAATTATCTCCAAGTTTATTCAACTAAACCAGATCTAATTGCATATATTTCTATAAAGTAACCCTACTTTTGTTTGTTGCTCAAGTTGAGTGTATTATCTGTGTAACCCATCTATATTTCAATAGGTAGAAAAGATTCACTGTTATTTGTTTGTGTCTCATTCTGAAAATACAGTTTTTTAAACAGATTGGGTACTTTACCAGGTGTGCCTTTAAGTAATTTCTATTGCATTTATACTTTAGGAGGATTAGGAAAGGGAGTAAAAGCACTCTTTGTCCGTTAGATTCATTAAATGTATTCATGCGTGTGTAAGTGGTATAGAGGCTGTGCTACTCAGGAATCAGATCCTTGTCCTAGGGTGTAGAGAAAGGTGAAGGGTGTGATATTTACTGCTTGTGTAAGTGTCATAATAATTGTGTATTTGATTCTTTATTTTTAAATGACCTTCCTGGGCATTAAGCCATTTTTTTTTTTTATTTATCTTTTCCCTGCAGAGTTAGGCAGGGTAAGGAACCACACCTTTGACATGGTAAAAGTACACCTGTTCAGGATGTGAATGTGTCATAGAACAGATAGGTCAGCAAAGGTGAAGGCAGAAATAATACAAAGATTATTCTAGAAGGAAAAAGACCTTGCTATAAAAATGTATTAAAGTGTTGTTTAAAGTGGTATTAATTTTCATTATTGGGTTATTAAAAAACCCAATTAATTTATTCAGAATAAAATGTAAGTAGCTACTACATTCTTACAGGAGAAATATAAGAGTTAACATTATTATCTTTTGGTTTAGCTCTGTCTTAAATCATTCAAAGTGCCACAGAAGTTAGTTCAAACCAACTAGCTAGTGCTTTGCTGAAATAATTACCACAGAATTCATTTAAACAAATATCTATTAAAAGAATGAATTTCCTGTGCACCAAACGAACATCAGTTATGTAACAAAGCTCTTTAAAAGATAAAGTCTTGGCTCCAGTGCACTAAAGCGTAAGGTCCTGTAAAACTGTATCCGTAGTTAGAAGAAAAGTCTTGTTTTACCCATTTAAACCTATTTCAGCGAAACGGAAACATTTTGCAGCTCAACGGCAAGATCTAGCACTGATAGAAATAAGGTCCTGTTACCACCCTCTGGTCGTGTTGCTAGAAAGAGTCTTCCCTAAAGAGAGGGAAGTGTTACAGTTTGCATACAAAGCCATTTGCCTGAATTTGAAAACTCCCAGGGCACTATGTGCTTTGGCTTTGGGACAGCCCTGAAAGCGCGTGCATGTTGTTCGACAGAATTCTGTGAGCTTTAATATTACTAATTTTGCTGTCACTTGAGTTATACTCTTAGCACCTGAACATTGTCTCCTTCCTCTGCCACCCTCCTCACCATATAAACTTGGAACAGCTTAGAGTCTCTTTTAAAGGGGTTTTAGTTTACATTTCATTATAATATACTTACCTTAGCAAAACCACAAAATTTATTTTAAAAATACATTGACCTCATCAGCTGGTATCACCATGTGATCTGTGTGTAGACTCTTAGAGTGCATGCATGCGACTGGTAGAAAGTCAGTTACTGTAGGACTTGAAAATGTAGAGAAACTCTATGCTTTTAGCATTTGTTTAGGCCTTTAACAAATGCTGAATGCTTAACTTGGTGGATTTTGCAACCTTAATCAAGAAAGTGTTAATTTCCCCACATGGATACCTATGTAATCTCAATCGGATCAAATCAGATTCAGTATATAAGCACATGCTTAAATGATTTCCTGTGTAATTGCTAACATAGAAGAAATCTTTAAATAATAAAGGTATAGGGTGTTGGGACAACGTAACTTACATAATGTGCAAGGTGGTTTTGAAAAGAGCGCCGTGCAATGACATCAGAGCAAAGGATTGTCAGCACTGAAGCGGACTCCAGAATTTATCCTAATGGTAACGAAACAAGGTACACATTTAAATATGAAGGTATTTTATATTTTGCATTATGAAATAATCCACGTACATTTAAGTGAATAAAAATAATTGGAACACTACACTTGGACACATCTTTGCCAGCTACAGCTCCTCCGGGGTCCTTTGATCTCTAGTATACATCATTCTTTGGTTTCTAATTCTGTTTTAAAATACTCTAAGTTACAAAGCATCTTAGGTCTTATATTTCATTTATTTACAAAAGAAACCATTTATTTTGGTAGGGGGTGTGTTCAGTAATAACGCTTCTATTCTTCGTAGTAAACAACATATTTACAAACCACAAATAACAAAGTAGAAGCTGCAGAAGGGTTATGGTGTGATAATTAAGTACAATGGCGACCCATATGAACAGAAAATGCCAAGGAGCTAAAACAAAGCAACAACAGCTTTGTTTGTTGACAGATGTAGGAGCCATATTGTTAGTTAATTGGGTAATGGTGTAAACATTTGCAAACTCTGCCGTCCCTCAGTGAATTAAGCGGCACACTGAAATTACAGTGAAAAGCTGCACAGTCCTTTTGCTGCAGGTACTCCACAACGCTTTTAGCTAACCTTCTAAGTACAAAGACATTGAGGAAGGGACATCATGCATTGTTACTATTTAACGTACTTGAAGTTTGAAAATCCTAGACGAGGATGTGTATCTTGACTTACACTCAAGTGAATAATAGGTTTCTGTATGGTTACAGTCCGGAAGGTTGTGTTATTGCCCAGGCTTGCTTTTCAGATTATTTTTTTTTCCAAATGTAGAAGAGACTTATCCTGTCCTCCCTAGCTTTTCTTGCAGCAAAGGGTTGCAGGATTTGAAAACAGAGAGGTCTAATTAGATACTGGCTTGAACTGAAAAGAAGGAAAATTGCTTCTCTCAGGTGCTCATATGCTGTGAATTGCAGGGACCCCCATTTACCTCACTTTCTGTGCCTGTGTGCAATAATGGACTGTAGCAGAATACCAAAACATTAAAAAATGCAACAAGATACTTAATTACCATACTTCTGTAATCACAAACTTAAATGCACTACTTTGGTTGTTTTTTACATAACAGGTTTGCTTTCTAAGATAATAACCTTTCAATAATTTAAGCAGCATCTGTGCAGGACTGCATAATTGGACTGTAGATAATAGGAATCTAAAATTGAGTCTGGCTTTTATAAATTATTTTTCTCTTCAGACATTTAGCAATAGCTCACCATGGTACATGAAATTTAAGAAAATACGGTCCTGCTTTGGGAATCAAAATAAAGCCTCTGTTTGTTGGTTTGGGTTTTTTTTAATTCTGGGTTTTTTTTTAATTCTGTTGCAGTCAGAGAGGTGAAATTACATTGATTTCAATGAACTTAGGAAGGGATAAGCTTTTAATATTTGTTTAAATGATGAATGTTCTGTAATCATCCAATAAAACAATAGAAATACAAATATATTTTAAGTTTGCCTGACTTGGTTGGGGGGGAGAGAAAGAGGAGCAATACTGGTTTTGTTAATTGGTAACCGGATTAGTAAATTATGCTTTTAAGAAAAAATACATTAGGGTTTCTTATTAATTCATAGTTATTTGGTGTGCTTGACAATGTTTTCAAAAAATAATTTTAGAAAGCAGTGGCATGGCAGGATCATAGATAAAAGATATCTAATTTTATGTATGCATTTGCATTTATACCTCTAGGGTAACTAGTGTGCTCACACAGCAAAATAAACTAAAACAGAATTACCAGGGAAAATAAGTTTTAAAATGGAAGTGAAATATTTCAGAAAATATTAAAAGAAATAATGTTCATCTTTCTATATGAAGCTTTGCAATAGTCTTCTAAAGGATATCACAGCATTGGCGTGTAAACCTGAATGTCTGAAGGACACTAGGACCCTTGTCGTCATTATTTTCTCTATATAAATAATTATATTGTGCAATATTTACAATTAAGTTTTATTTTCATAGAAGAGATTTACCCTATAGGCAGCAGTCTAGCATCTAAATAGAATCCTCAACACAAAAGTTTCTTGCTGACTATAAACTGAGAATTGCTTATGTGCCTGAAGTGAAAGTCGGTCATGGGACAGTCAGGATGTTGAGCAGCTTGCAGGGTTTGGTGCTAAGATCCAAATGCTGAAGAATTTCAGCAATAATGGTGCAGATAGTGCCTGTATCATTATTTTCCAAATTGCATGGCATTCAGCTCTCACTGGAATTCTCCTGTATGCCTACCTGCACAAGTGATTGCTTAAATACCTTTACCGTTACAAATCTAATGTCAGGGCCAGGATTCCAGAGAACAATCCTGTAATACAAATGTACAAACATAAGCATCTATGTAAATGATATATAGACATATAGTACTTATAATGCGTATATATTTATATACACACAAATGCATAATAAATATACACTTCAATAGATGGGTTGAGATGCAGTTTCATAGAATCGGTATGGTTGGAAGAGACCTGAAAGATCATCAAGTCCAACCCTGTCCCCATTGCCACCATGCCCACTAAACCATGTCTTGAAGCGCCACATCTAAACGTTTCTTGAACACCTCCAGGGATGGTGACTCCACCACCTCCCTGGGGAGCCCATTCCAATGCTTAACGACTCTTACAGTGAGGAAGTTCTTCCTAATATCCAACCTGAACCTCCCCTGGTGCAACCTGAGACCGTTTCCTCTTGGCCTATGTGTTTCACCATATGGTGAGCTGATTTAGCATCTCATTCCCAGTGAAAGGAGGAGGGCCCTGTTCCTCCCTTCTGCTTAACTGCTTCATGTTTTTGCTACTTACCTTGCACTGGATTTGGTGTTGACTGGACTTGTGCGTTAACCACTTAAACTCACTAGCATGACAGAAAAATAACTAAACAAATAAAAGTGGACAGTTTTCTCCCAGCCTAGGTTCATTGAGGTGGCTGATAAGCATCAAAGTGAGTGAAAGTTAGGTCCTTCACCATGTCACTTGGAGCAAGAAAGGGAGTAGGAAAATAAAGGCAGAATAAGTTTCCCCCTTCAATGGAGAGATCGTGTTGGATTGACTATGTTGCTTGCACCATCAGTTTGATTGAAATTTTAGGAGACTTATCTGGGACGACAGTTTTATTTTTCATCTTAACTCATGTGTTCTGGTAACCCTTCCGAAAGGTCTTAACTTTGACAAAAACACATATATTCACGCATTGGTTTATGGTAGAAAACCAGACCTTCTTGGAATTAATGTAATGGATTCTGTTTATTGTTATTACAAAATAATAATAACAACACACGAAGTACAATATATATTTCTGAATTTACATCCTGGGAATTCATACTCACAACTTCAGTTGTCACTGATGGAGGGATTCAAAAATCTCCCCAGTGAAAATCGGTCCTGTGAAGGTAATTCAAAAAAGTCTACTTATACATACCTTCTTGTTCTTGTCTTTACAGGTGACCCAGCTGGATCCAAATAAATCATTACTGGAGGTAAAACTGTATCCTCAAGAAACCCTTTTCCTAGAGGCAAAAGAATAGATCAAACAAGATTGTAGGACTAATCATCCTTTGACAAGCCAGAGGCACAGCATCGAAAGGAAGACTTCTATCAACGCCACCTTGTACTATCATCCAACTCAATTCAATGTCACAACTTTTGCCTCTTGCAAGAATCCTGAAAAATTGAAAACAACATAGCTACTTAAAGTTTCACATACATGAGTATATGTTTCCAACCTCATTTAAAAGAGCAGAGGATAAAATTCTGCTATGAACACTGAACATTATGACTCTGTTGCTCACTTATCATCCAGCTTTTGTTATAATTAATGCACTGTTAAAATGTGAGTGATTGTTAAGTAGAATTTTTACTCCTCAAATGCCCCTTTTTCACCAAGAAATCTTGGACGTTTCTGCCTGTACTTTTGACACTAGAATGCTGTATATTTGATATCTCACTGAGCCAGTGCTCTCATAGATATGCATTTTATTTCTGTGTTTGAATTTCTACCTTGTCAACTAATTTAAAAAGGCAGAAAAAATTAACGGGACATTCTCAGCCATGGAAATTTAACAGTATTATAGTAGAAAGCATATAATTTTTGTTAGTACTTTCTGACTTCTTTGATAAGATGTAAGGTTTTGTTTGAAGAATATAGTTTGACATATATGCAAGGTATTTATTTACTGGTTCTGCTTTGGGTCTCAGTTCTGATTCAGTTTAGGAAGTATTTTCCATTACATTGCAGTGTGTGAAACTGCGTATTGCATGATGTGAATATTTAAATGACATAAGAAATGGCCAGTGCCAGAAACCTGGTATCTTGCCAACACTTCAGGAATCAGCTGATATTGAATATCAGCTGTTAAAAACCTTTCAAATACCAGATACAAAAGTTCTTTATTTCTCATTGTGAGAGAAAGGGCGGTTCCCATTTTAGCAGTTTTCCTTCATTCTGCCACTTGTTTGTATCCTATTACTCTGCTGTTTTAAAGCACCTTGTTTGTTTCATCAAACAATGAGTATCTTAAGAGGTGGTGTAATAAGAAATCTGCCTTGTTATTGCACACTTTGGACGTTTTAACAATAGATTACTGATCCCGTCTCAAATTAAAGAAATCCTAGTTCTCTTGTCTGAAATGTATGCACCAGCTACCTGCTATCTGATGTGGAAAAATCTGGTACTTTAGATTTCTCAACCATAGAATGAGCATACTGAGTCTAAGACCATAATGTACATTTGATGCCAAACCTGCATCAAAACTGGTTTGGTTAATTTTTTTTGCCTTTTTTTTTTTTTTCTTTTTTTTTAATCTCTGGGCTCACAGGATAGTGCACAATAGCACTGCAGAATCATCATCGGCTAATCAAACTTTTTTTTTTTAAAGCCTGGTACATTGTTTTCCACATATGTTTATATGTAATTCATAGTGTTTATCGTAGCAAAATGAGATCTGATTTGAAAATTTTATACTAAGCAAAAACCAATTGCACACATCTTTTAGTCTTTCTTTTTTCTTTGGAAAGTGATATAAAATTAAATGTATGCCTATTATTAGGGTGTTAGTGAAGCTGATACATTGTTACCTTTACCAAAAATGCAAATTTCTGAGCGGGGAAAGCCTTATTCTACCTTTTGTAATTCTGTAATTAGCAAGTGCTACATCAGACACTTTTAGAAGTGAATTATCTATGACAAAAAAAAAAAGGTTTGGAAGTGTAAGCAAATTCCAATCATTTGCAGTTCACAAATAAAAGAATTCATAGCCAACAGAAAGATAAATGTATGTGTAATGGAAAGCTGAATGCTTCGTTCTGAACTTTTGTTTTCTTACAAAAAAATTCCACTATGTTTATTAAATAACAGATTAACATCGGTTGCAAATTGGGGTGATGCTGTTTCTACAAACAATCACAGTAACACATACAGCAGGATTTTAAAGTGATGCATATCTCTCTTTTTCAGATTAGTTCTTCCTTCTAGGCTGGCTATTGAGGAAAGGAATTGCTGAAATACTGCTACACAACGCAAAGCGACCTTTCAGCTAACTTGTTTATATTAATCTGTTCTGTTTAACTTTTGTTTGATCTCATCAGGCTGTTTTCTCTCATTCAACTTTATTTCTGTATTTTGACTATATGTTCTTTACTTTGATACTAGTTCCATAAAGTTATTAAATGTGGCTTGAATATTTGTTGAACTTGTTGAAGTCAGTGCTCCCAGGTTTGTCTGGCCATTTTTTTTCTAAACTCTCTTATTATTTTTTCCCTCATTTTGTTCATATTGCAAAATACACTGTCATTATCAAAATGTTCTAGTGATAATTACCTGCAAGTGTTCAAAGTGGTGGCATTGCTGCCCTCTGATATAAAGATATCAAGATCAGTATACAGGGATCATTCTGCCACAACGTAAAACAAGTGTATCACTCTTTAAATAAAACATTTATGATTTTGGTCCTTAAATACTTTGGGCCTGATTTCAAGAAGCAACCATCTAGAGTCACCTTTCCAACCTACACCTTCAATGCAAACCAGTCCCTGTGTAGAAACATTAATATTCTATGCCATCATTTTCTGCTCTCCTAAACCATAGTATTCACTTCGTATGCTCTGCTGGCATGGTTAATCCTCTAGTCAGTCTACAGACTGATTTTGTAATTCATTATTACCCTAAAACTGTAACGCTGTTGCTACAGAGCATATCCCTGATTCTACCTTTTTATCTTCAGGTTCTTCACATTAATGGATTATCATTAACGTGATTAATGCATTAGTTTTAAGTCTTAAGGAATTACTGTTAATGAATGGAATCCTGTACGATGTGGCGGCTTTCATTATTGGCCCTCAGAGCATTTCAGTGAAGGTGGGGTGCTCTCTGGCATTTGAAGAAACTTCCTGCCTATTGACATTGGTATTTGAAATTATTATTAGAGAATATGCAGAAATCATTATTAGATAATATGCGGAACACAAGTGTTTGCTCTATATTCTCTGCATATGCACTCTCAAATTCAGTGAGAGTGCTGAGGGTGTTTCTAATGGAGCTATGTTGGGGGTTTTGTTTATTCTTTTTAATCTAGCAGAAAAGGACTTTGGCTTTCGTAAACTGTAGCTACTTGGTGACATTAGAAACTTAAAATAAATTTTCAATTACAGTAATACTTCTACTAAAAAGTTATATGATTTCACTCTTCTGTATGTGGGGGAAAACAAAATTGCCATGACCCAGCTTCACAGGAGGACTGAAGCACTTCGTTATCCAAGCCTCATGTCCAGACTCCATGGACAATACACAGGAAGATTTTAAGTGCCTTAAAATGGGTTCCACAACAAGCACAAAAGACCTAACTAGGTCTCCAAACAAAGCAAAAAACCCACATCTGAAGAGTCACTACGAGGCAGAATCAGAAACCGCTGAGAGCGGTCAGTAGAAAGCGCTAGAGATGGAGATGCCTTGTGTATGCCATTCTGCACCGCAGCTAAGGCTTCCTCCTCCCTGCTGCCCACGGTGCTGCCTCCGCTGCGGGTTCACAGCACCCAGACCATACATCACGGTAAGCACCAAGTCCTTTCTTCCGACCTTTGACAAAGCACAGGAGACATTTTTATTTTGAAAGAGTGATGGTGGCCTTCTGAGTCTCCCCTGCCGTTTTCACTGCATTTTACTCTACACTGAAGTTTTCCCATATTGTGAGTCATATGGGCCCAAGGAGAAACAAGCCCCTATGTCAGACATTTCAGAAGACTACTTCACCACCACCATAGTACAGCCTACTTTTAACGTGTGTACTCTCTCTGCTGTCAAAGCTGTTTGACTGCCAGAATACAGAATTCTTCAAGCTCGTGGAGAGGGAAGGTGCAAGCAGGAGCATCAGTGTTCGGGCTAGCAGATGGGCTGCTTGCCTGGGATGCGCTGTCCAGCCCTTTCCCATGACTGTGCCTTGCAGTCATTGGTCTTGTCAGACAAATGACCTAGGAGAGACTTAACGTTGATTCTGCACCCTAGTTAAATTTTCTTATTCTACTCGTACAAAAGAGACAGCAACAGCAGTAGCCTTAACCATATTTTTTTTCTGGACAGGTCATGAAAGAAGCAGAAATTACTATGTATGACCCATTGTTCACTACCTGAAACCATTCCCTCACAGATGACAGAGATGAAGGAATACCAAATGTAGCACTAAATGTGTCAGGATCCAGACAGTTTTAACTCGATTTAATCTGGTATAGATCTGCACTGCTGCCAGAAGAGCCACCTCTGCCCCCATCTTGCACTGGGACCAGGCAAACTAACCTAGTTAAAAACTAACCATTTTTTTCCTCCAGTAGTTTTCAGACTGACCCAGCTCACCGAGCGGCTGTATGTACACCAACACCGACAAAAAGCAGAAGGTGGAGCATGCAAGGGGTGAGTAGCTGAAGATGAGGGAGAGGAAGGCAGGGCTGCTCCCTCTGACACCAGGGCTGATTCCTGTGGGATTATATTGATCATGGTCCTCGAAATATTTTTTGAATGCCTTGTTATTATCTTTACATTTTACATTCTTTTTTTTTTTATTTCAAGCGAATTAAACAAACAGTATAAAGGTTTTGCTGTCTGAAGTTTCAGTAAGTTTTGTGAAAGTCAGTAGCCCAGAATTCAAGAAATAGGAAGCCAGACTGGAGGTACCTTGAGTGTGTGCTGTGAGGGCAAGGTCACTCTAGATCTAACTCCTACTAGTCACTACAGACCTGAGCGAGCAGCCCGAGTACTCTACCTGCAGGAAAAAAGTTTCAACCTGATTTAATGTCTCATTAGATAGCAGAGAATTTGCTCCTTTGGGCTTTGCTCTGTGGATTCTTTGATGTGTAATAAAGACTGAAGTCACACTGCAGCCCTAATATAATTCAATTAAAATGTCACTCAATTGCCGGTTATTGAAGTAGGCTTCGTTAGTTCCTGTGCTCACAAAACTACTGGTTAACACGATCATTATTTTGTACTTACTCCCAATGAGTTTCATTTACTATTTTTCCAACTCCATGTTGTGACAGTCTTCCACAGTTCATTGCTATTCACTTTTGATCCAGTCATCTTGAATGAGTTTGTATCATTCATTAATACCATCACCTCACTACTGATACCTTTTTCCAGATAACATATGAGTACCTTGAATAACACAGGTTCCCACATAGATCCTTGGGGACATCGCTGGTATCTTTTCTCACTGTGAAAACTGTTGCTTACTGCTTCCAGCTGTCAATCCCCGACTAATACTCCCTTTTTTTCCTCAAGAAAAGATGTTTCCACTGTAGTAAACATCACTGCAAATGACTTAGTTGAGTTTTCCTGCAATTGCCCTACTTTCACTAAGTACTCCTTTTACACCCTGAAAATATATGAGTCCAATTATCTTTCTGGCAGGCTTCCTGTTTCTGATATTTTTAATGATCTTTTACACCTTTGATAGTTGGTCCTCAAGGTCTGTCAGTTGTTTAGTTCTGGTTTTGTGTCTTCCAAAAGTTAACTTTCCACAGTCCTGTTCTTTCCTGTTCTCCTAAGTTGAGTCCATCTTTCAATTGCATCCTTTAACGTGCTGGCTTACGTGGCTCAGCTACTGCTGGTGGGCTTCTGGAGTCTTGTCAAGTAAGATATACGTGTACTCTGAGGATCTAAGACAGTGTCTTCAAACAGTTTTGATTACAATCTTAATCTTCTACCTGTGACTTAATTTCTCTTTATTATCTTCCTCTTTGTGCAGTTTTCTTCTTAAAGATAAATGCTACTCTGGTGATTTTTTTAAAGTAAAACAGTGAATACAAGTATGTTCCCATTTACCTCAAAATGTGTTTTCTATCATTTTATTCGCTTCTATGCTTTATTTAACCTATTGTCACAGTCCCCATTAGTTACTATCGTTCATAGGTATTTTATACCTTGTAACTGCAGCATCTTATTGATGATCCCTTTTCTAAATTTCCTGATATACCTAATTTGGTGTCATTTGAAATCTCCCATTCTGCTTCAGCCATTTTAGGAGTTTTAAAATTATTCCAATGCATACATAGAAACATTTTTCATTTTGTCAAGATCTATTTGCCTGTTTTATATGCCCTAATTAGGATTTCTGTTGCGTAAGGAAAAGCAAGCATTTCCAAAATGTGGTGGCAATTGAGAAGGGATTTTTTTTGAATGACAATTATGAACTCACATCTACAGAGGAACTTAACAAATTATTTTGTGGCTCTAATTAAAAAATCTAGGGCTTTTTTAGAACTTAAGTATACCCTGTGAATTGCAGAGAACACTCTGTTGCTGAAAAATAGTTCTACTTTTTCAAGGTTTAGAGAAAGGTAAATAAGATATTGTGTGACTGTTGCAGTATCCTCTAATGTAGGGGAAAAAAAAACACAACCAAAAAACCAACAAAACCAAACCACAAAACCCTGAAGCTTTTAAGATTACAATTCCTTGTAAAGTTTGTTCAATCCATTTTAACTTTTAGTTTACGAATCTTCCTTAGTTATATGAAAAGTGGTTTTATGCACATGTATTAAAAGCATTAAAATATTCTCAACTGGGAAGTCTTGATAGATACAAAACGTTCCTTTCATTTTATAAGCAATTTCAAAGCAAATGTGCAGTTTACTCCTTTGACAATTATATTTTGGCAGCTACAGCATTCTTTCATCATACCCTGTATTTTAGACATTTTCAAGTGTATTTTTTCCTTCAGATAATGCTTACTATCATACTTGCCTTCTCGTCATCATGAAATCACTATGCACGAGCAGTATTTCTTATCAAAAAAATGCCAGATTCAACAGAATACACATTCTAACCAGTTAACCCTTTGAGAATTCTTTATTTTTCTTTACAAACACCTCCAAGTTTCATTAGCATTTATCCAGCTGCTGTCATAGCCTACTTCTGGAATCAAACCAATTCCTTGTGAAATTATCATACTTTTCCAAAACGTATCAAAGTGGTGATCTGATAACTCGGCTTTTTATTGAAACAAAAATGCTCTAATAATAGCAGAAATAATCAAGCAAAGAAAAGTTAGATTAACACCACTGGATTCCATAATCTAGTGGCAGCTCAATGCCTGCTTTAAGACTCACTGAGGTCAAATAAGAAAATACTGTAAGGTGTACTCAGCTACTACACTTCGTAAGAAATGGCACAGCACAACCGATGGCATTACACGTAAGTCATGCTCTCTGTGCTGAAAGAGACACTAGTATTAAGAGCCACCATGTTGCGTTTATACCATCCTGCAGTAAAATAATTTCCCATAAGCAGACTGAATCCTTAGGAGACCAATTAAACTAACTTTATGGCAGTTATGCACTACTGGGTGGGTGAAAAGGGGCTGGGCACAGCAGGATAAGAATCAAGCTCATAAATTAAGAGCAGCCGAAGCAGAGTAGTATGAAAGAAGACCAACGGAAATTATACTGTCAAAAAAGCTGTTAAAGAATAAAGTGTTGTTACAGAAATATTAACTTAGGTTTGACCTTTGATTTAAAATTCCAGCTTCTAATTGATTCTTTCTTCCAAGAAACTGTTATTCCTATTAATTTAAAAACATTACAAAAAATTAAGTTTGTTTTTTTTTTTTTTTAATAATTACTTGCTTCTGAGAATCACGTAGTGGAACAGTGGAATTGGTTGCCCTCAAAGTATAATGTAGATTCTCAAAAATTCTTTCAGTTACCATAATCACAGATATATTTAATTACTGCCAATCCACTTACCTTGAACAGAAAAATGGATTTTCAGATTATTTGTATGCCACCAGGAAAGACTAATAATTATTAACAAATTAGGTAAGATTCATATGATTTTAAAGCACAGAATAAGGCTGAAGACTTTATATACTCGTTACAACCTAATAGTACACATCTTTGCTTAAGCACTGCAGAAAAAATGTTGCCTCTCCCAACTAAAGAGGAACTAAATGATTTTACAGGCTAAAAATGTTATTAATAATGAAAAAAAGAGGCTCTGTTCTTAAAAGAAACTATTATGGAGACTTGGAATTACATGAGAAAAATATACTTAAACACAGACGCACTGTAATATTAGTCTCAAAATGAATTCTAATCATGGTATCTCAGGGGGAAAAAAAGTCTACTGCAGTACTAACTACCAAAAAACATGAGTCCTCCTCTTGATGGAGGATTTCTTGGCAACCAGTTTGTCCTGTTGGCAGTACTGAAAACCTTCAAAGTTGGAGGAAAAAGCAGCTCTTGACCCAAAAGAAAATAATGGGGGGAAAAAATTGCAAGACTTCTTGAAGTTCACCTTTTCCCCCCTGTGGTGGTAATATTGTTCCATGTTCCACAAATTCAACCTTTTGGAGTAACCGTTAAGCAGTATCATGTGCTTAATGGGAGAGCATAGCTTGTACCTGAGGGCTAGCCATTCTCTGTCCTCTCATCCCATGGTTTTAACCCGTTTCAAGCACCACCCTTCCCGCTGTGCCTAACCTGCACAGGCCAGCTGCGCTGCTGTCCCCCTCTCAGGCTTCGCTCCGGTTGCTGCCAGCAGAACTCCACTCATGGCCAGCAATCCCTTTCGCTTGCCATCGCACCTTCCCTATCACTTCTCCCAAAGCCTTACAACCAAGTGTGCGCCTCACAACCCAGTCAGGACTTTTTCTCCTCCGTGTTTTTGGGGGCTGATGCCCAGTTACCTGGCTGCTGTAGCGAGAATTACCTAAAGCGCCAGCGCAGGCCGCCGAGGGCCGCTGCTGAGGGAGGCAAAGGCCACCTCTGCCTCGCTGCCCTGTTGGGGCCCTCTGAACGTCCAGGGCTCTTTTTGGCACCCTGAGAGATGCCCTGAAACGAGCGGGAGAAGAGCCGCTGGCTTCTCTTAGCGATCGCGGCCGGCTGTCCCCCGGCTACCGCAGGCGGGCGCGGCTAACGGCCGGAGGCGCCGCCATCG
>NW_009607888.1:0-25526 GCF_000690535.1 Cariama cristata
CCAGCCAAAATGATTCTATGATTCTATGAAGGCTGAAAGCATCAACATGATTCCTATGCATCCCCTTGAGGAGTACAGTAAGAAAAAAATATGGTAACTGGTGTAGTAATGTAAAGCCATAGTATTTTCCAAACATACCTGCTAACTGGATGATGCCATGTCTTGCAACATCATAGTAGGGGTGATTGATATTTAGCTCAGGATCTTCAAGTGCTGGAGGCAGAAATGTTTCTTCCTGTTCTGACCGTGTATCTTCCGCTTCATCTTTCTGCAGTTCTAAAGGAGCGAGCAAGAATGCTTAAGTGCTAATGAACACAGAAAAACTTTGGCCTCCAATACATTATTGAAGGGCTGAATTTTATCTCAGTTTGACAAAAACACAGGCTTTTATCACCATTTGTTGTAGTTTCAAATCGGCTTCTTATTCTTTATCGTTTCTCAGAGGTCAGAAGAGCAGCCCCTCAATACCTCAAAGCTACCTTCACGTCCTCCTTAAGATTAATATCTACTGTGATGCTCACAAAAATCTTGACAATGGCTGGACAGCTGGCATGCTGTGACCTTGCTGTTCACAACTGCTGGTGTTGTCTCATATTTTTACACTCCCACAATCTGCTTGTTGTATCCATCTACAGCTTCTTGCCTTTTATTTCAAGGTTGCCCAAATGGAGAAGTCAAAATTTCAGTGTGCTAACACGTGCATTGACAGTTACTCCACATTAACATCCTGTGTGAACGTTCTCTGAGAGTAGACTCATTACTTTGCATAGAGGTAGCAAATTGCAAACAAATCTTCATCTCACCTCCCCCAAAATCTACTGTTTCCTTTAAATTCCTTAACCTTCTGAACTTGCAATAGGCAAGGAAGCCAAATGTCCATCCAGCATACACTCCAGCTAGAAGCCAAGCAAAGGTGTAAAAGTCTGCTCAAAAGCCCAGTAAAAATCAATGGGCATTCTTCCCCCAACTTCAGTAGATTCTGGACTAGATGCTAGAATTGAAATCTACTCTGCACTGAAATGAGCAACACAAGGTCAATCGATCTTCTTCCAGGTTTTTTGGATTTGTTTGGCTTTTTGTTTGTTGGTTTGCTTTTTTTCCCTCCAAGATTTTTCCAAATTGTGTTCAGAAAGGGTTGACCCTAAGTATATATCCAAATGAACACAGATTTTGGGATAATTACTGTCACTAATGCTTCTACACTATTCAAATGAATGCTTTTTAGAAAGTGATGGGAATAACATTAAATTGACACACTAACACACAAGTGTCTTGGTGGCTTAAGAGAAGAAAAGGCACACATAAAGAGAAAAACTAATGTTCTGATAAGGTGCACCACCTCCTGTACATCACCCACCTCTTTTCATCATGCAAGTTTTAATAAGGTAGAATTAACAGTTTCATCTATAACATCATTAGTTCCACTTTAAAAAGTACTTCGAGAACATTTTGCCTTCTGATCATCTGCATATTTCATATGCCTTGACCACCACACAAGACACACTAGGGCAGAGAGAATATATTAAGTATTGATTTCAGTCAGATTTATGTGCCAGTAGCTAATAAGTGTTAGAGAAAAAACTCTTAATAAATATTTCTGAATGCTTTCCACTCACAGTTTCTCAGTATCTTTCTATCCTATAAAAAGCCACATGAAAGCTTTATTGTCTCATTTTTATTTTTAACGTGATTTGTACCAAAAATGCATTTCACAAGGATGAAAGATGCCACTAGTGGCTGGGTTTCTCAAAGAGAAAGAGGAGTCAGGAATATGTGTACTACTTTTACATTTCTTTATGTCTGAATTCACATTAAAGTCTCCTCAGAAAATGAATCAGCAGTCCTATAGGTAAAAAAAATTCTGCCTTTAGAAATACACCATTAGAGTCCTCTTCATACACACAAAAAAGTTTAAATTCTTATCTCCAAAATGTGTATTTTTCTACCCTGTAAAAGTGTATCATATATAAAAAGCTACACTAATCTTAACTGGAAAAGTATTCTTTCACTTTAAAGAACTTTTTTTTCCCCCAAGAGCTGGGAAGAATAATACAAACATTCTACAAACAAACAGCAGTCTATCAATTTCACTTGGGTTTTTTTCCCATTTTTAAATAAAGTCATTTTAAAAGTCAGAACAAGGTAAATACTATTTTGTCCATTAGGGGTTTTTTTTCCCATATCTGAGCACTGTAACCATCTGAAGTAACAAAAAGTTGCAAAGGGGAGACAGAAAAAGAAACAAAAAATGCTAGTGTGGGGGGATGTGAAGCAGGAGCTGTGAACCATTTACCATAATCCACTGAAACTTAACAGGCTCTATTAAAAGTCAAATGTATATTCAAGTTAAACACAATAGAAACAACCAATATGTTAACTACAGCCTTTGGTACAGAGATGCAGAAGCCAACTCCTTCTGTAAAAATTTATTTTGTACCATGCATAAAAATAGGCTTCCAAAAAGCAGGAGTAAGGATTTGTAACAAAGTATAGATATCAAGCTATCTGGCTTTGAGATGTGCCAAAGAACTAGAGAAGCAAACTAAATACCGAAGTCCATTTGTACCGCACTTACTCACAGGGACTGAAGAACAGTAATCGTATCTACCGAAAAGCTACTTAACCCTAAACCTAGCAAGATAATTCCTTGTATATTCTTTCTCTTTTCCTCTTTTTTTTTGTTTGTTTTTTAATGTGTGAAGAAGAGGACTGGAGCTCAAGAGATGTTTTGTAATAAACACAAATAAAAAAGAAGATTCATTGTTCCAAACTGAGGCAGACCTCCGCTCCATTTTTCTCCGGCAAATGATTCTGAAGTTTATTGCCCTGGTCCATGAGCTGCAGCAGAGGAACATCTGTTACCGCTCATGCTGTGACTGATGTTTAATCCAGGCTGGGAGACAACATGAGGGGTCTGATCCAGAGCTTGCCAAAGCTGAAGGGAAAATTGCTTTCAATGGACTCTGAATCAAGCCCTAGGAGTAAAAAGGCCAGCCAGGCCTGAAAGTCATGATGTGGGGAAATCAGAGCTAAGGTGAGCGACAGGGAAAGGGAGATGGGGGTGGGGAGGGCAGGGGGAAAAAAAAAGAAAAAAAAAAATATCTGGAGGACTGTTGCTCTGAGGTTCAGCCTGGCATCCTCAAAAAAAATGTAACTCTGATCTTTCAAAATGATGAGGCCCCTAATGCCACGGTCCTATTGCTCAGCTCAACTAGCATCTTTGGAGATAACATGCAATATAGCAATCTCTATGCTCATTCAATACTTGTCTGTTTGGAGTAATGACTCCCATTTGTGCCACAATATGTGATGATGGTGATATTCCAATAGCCTAGAATTGCACTAGGAACATCTACCAATAATTCATAAAAGCTGCATGTATTAAACTAACCTTCAACCCTAATGGCTTTAATAGGGTACACATCAGTACAGTGGCTGTAACTCATACTGGATTGCTTCAAGAAGTATTACAAAATGTTGGTGAAGCCTCTCACTTACTGAAGATGCTCTATTAAATCACTTGTAACTCTACACAGATGCCATTTCAAGTCTAATAAAAAAATATTTACCTATTTCAGCTAACTTCTCATAGTCAATCTCAGACATGTTTCCCCTCAGGAACAAGTCTATGCAGATCTTGCTAACCGATTCTTGCAGGATGAAATGGTCCTTGGGTCAACTCTACAGAA
Source organism: Cariama cristata (assembly GCF_000690535.1). NCBI lineage: Eukaryota > Metazoa > Chordata > Aves > Cariamiformes > Cariamidae > Cariama > Cariama cristata. The sequence goes on from NW_009607888.1 coordinate 3,690, forward strand.
ATAAACAAAAGTAGCTGTCATCACAATGAGACATAGTTTATCTACTATACAGATATAAAAAAGAAAATGAAGAACCACCCCAGAAATCCTGCTGCCCAATTATTGTTGAGGAACCAGCTCATCAGCATCTGGCCACCATTTTCGTACAACACAGAGTATTATAAAAGTATTTTAAAACAGTGGTCCAAAAAAAGAAAAGCTATACGTAATAACAAGAGTTTCAGCAAATTGATCTGGTTTTATTTCAGGCGGGTTGTTCTTCAAAATACTTACACATTACACATTCTTAATGATAAACATCAGAATCGCTGATTAATTCACTTCCAGAAACAATTTAAACCATAATATTTTCTTAATTTTCTCTGATGAAGAAGATACATATACTTCATACCCTCACACCAAAGTCACTTATTCTATAGTAGTTGGAAGTTTTATTACACGAAATGTTCTATACCTCACATTCCATATGAAAAAGAGCTTCATGAAAATTTCAAGCAAGCATTAACACATAAGAAACTGAGAAAACAGCAGTTCATGTGCATAATCATTGTTTTTCGTCAAACGCTCTGTGCAGTGCTTTGTAAACAGAATACTAACACAACCAAAGTGAGCATCAGGAGTGAAGAATATGATTTAGAAGATCCGTTTCCCCAAGCAGCTGTTCCAAAAAGCAAAACAGGTACTTCCCTTAAATTAAAAATCGAGACTTGGGTGCAGAGGTGAGAAAGAAATTGAGTTTTTATAACTCTCCTTTTAATTTAATTTAAAACTCCTGTTTTATACCAGTTTGGTTTCATCTAAACATGTTAAAGAAAAAGAAAACAGGCAAATTTATGGCTTGGTTGTTGAGGGGGAAGACATACACAAGAATGCTGCTCTCCGCTGTCAAGAGGTCAGATTTTGTGTTGCTCCTTCAAAGCACTGAAACTAGGAAATTACTTTGGACCAAAAACAAGACCAGAGAGTTTGCCTGCTTGCTGCTGCCCACCCTGCACATCCCAAAGCTTAAGCAGCTTTATTCCAGACTCACAGCTTTTTTTTTAAAAAAAAAAAAAAACTTTTTTTTTTTTTTTTTTTTAAGAAGAGAAGGGATATATAAGTAGTTTTCTAGAAATAAAATGCACATCAACAAAGCAAGTAAGTGTCGGCTTAATTATAAGCATACGTTTACCTGTTTTCCTGAGGAGGGATTAGGCATTAGAGCGACCATGGGTACTACGTGTGTGAACTCGAGTCGGGCTCTAACTGGCTAATGCAAAGTCTATCCTTGGGTTTTCAGTTTATGCAGGCAAAACAAATTTGCATCCTAGTATATGACTACAACTCCCAAGTACTACAGTAAAACAAGTACCTGCTAACCATCATAATATTTAAAACAGCTTCTGAGGCTAATGGAGGTTTTCCATAAATTTTCAAAACATTTCACAGATCTGATACCAATGCAATAGTAATTATCACCAAAGGCAACCACGCATTTCTGTAACTTGCTGCACTGCAGACAGAATATGAACATGGCTCTACCACTTTGAAGATTTTCAAACACTTACCAATTATTTTACAACAATCTTATTTGTTTCTTGTTGAAAATAATTATCTCAATTTACAGGAAACTCCCAATTTAAAAGCACATACACTGGGAAAAGTCCCATTAAGTTCAAAAGAAAATTATGCAATTTCTCACTGAGCATCAATTTTCTTAAAAAACTGAAAGCAATTCTGGGCCAGATATATTTCAGTTCATGTTAATTTTACCACATGGTATTAAAAATGACAATTCCATTGTTTTTAAATTATGATGCAAAAAAACCCCTTAGTGTTGATATTCCAATCAGTAATTAATTTGTTTATTATTATTCTGAGTGGTATTTAGACATTTCTAAAATTAACAATTAGTAACTAGTGTGATAACGCATAGGTTTTTAGCAACTAATTTGTGGCAGGTATTGTAGATGATGTAGTAATTAACATAGCTTGCTCATTAGTACTTGGTATATTATCTGATTATGTCTATCCATGATGGTCAGGAGTAACTGGTACATAAGTACCTACTTTGAATAAAGAAAATTTAAAAGTTTTTTTTAAGCAAAGTGTAGTTGCAAAAAAAGAAAAAAAGGATAGCTTTACTTGACTTTTCCTATCTTATCTAAACAATTTCCTCCCAATTTTTTTTCCCAAAGTGTTTACATTTTGTAGGAATGTAATGATACTGAGAAGTTCACAAGAGGCTCCGAATTCAACCTACACCTTTTAATCTTCATCTCCACCAAGTATTTCAAGCAGGCCTTTCTGTTCTTTGCTGGAGCTGGAACTTGACCACAATAAGCTCTTTGAGACTTATTTTTCTGTTATGTTTTTCAACTTACTTTTCATAGACTACCACCTGCATTCAGCCAAACTTTCAGAACAAAGAAAGCCAATGTTCAATATACCTGATCTTCACAAACTTCATCCCAACCAAGTATTTCCCAAAGCTCTTATAAAGAAATGGGGCTCTACCTTCCTTCTGAACTACCTAGTTAAACCAGGTCTTTCCATCCTATTGGATTTTAAATGTAAATCATAAAATTGTAAGTTATAAAAACTAGGCTATATCTTTGATACTAGAATGCTTTTCAGATGACCTGAGTAATGAAAGTCTCAATGAATTGATGGAACAGGGAAAAAAGGCCATCTCCTTGAGCCCCTGCTGCATAGCATGGAATAGAAAACAATTTCTCCTTCATACTAAATGCTAAAGCTATAGTTAGTAGTAGTGGCTCAGTCTAAAGAGGACAGACTTAAATCTCCTCCAAAACCTGCCGAAAAACATCTGGCTTTTGAACGGCAAAGTTACTGTACAAGTGAGAGCAACTATGATAGCGTTAAAAACATTTGCAAATGTTTAACACACAAAGTTACTAGGAAGCTAGAAATAATTTAGATGGAATCAAAGAATAAGGGAAATGGGGAAGAAACCATCTGCCTGGTTTTCAGCTTACTGTTCCCCTGGGGCAGCAATTAGAAAGTTTCCAGTTACAAGACAAATTTACTGTAGCATCCTCGGAAATTGATTTCCCGTTGACCGCAGCATTCTCTGTTCCTAGGAGATAACATAATCTCCTTAATAGCGTTCCATGCCACGTATCACCATTTCTAGTAAACTGTCAGATTTAGCGCCTTCCCCCACCTCACCCCGCAAAAAAGGCAGTAAAAAAAAAGCCCTGAAAAGAGCCAAAATACAAGCCTTTTATTAATAACAGAAATTTGGAAGTATTTTACAAAACACCATATCCTATATCCCTCCACGGGCAAGGTTATTACTTACTGACATCCCTAAAAGAGCATTACTTTATCAAAAATGAAGGCAGTCACGCACGCAGAACTGCTTGATAATGAACTCGCATCTATGGATAGTCCAAACAAAGGCGAGGGATTCCTCCCAACATTTGTCAAGGCGCAGACGTCTTTGATGCCTATTCTTTTTGTTCACTCAGCTGTCAGATATGTTCTTCTTCAAATTTAAATAATGTGGTTTCTCTTTTTTTTTTTTTTCCTGATGGTCTTGCCTTCCACTGATATTCTTTGTTACTTTTAAAAGCTGCGACACAACTCACCATGAAACATCAGTCTGCAATTTACATTTTGATAGGATGAGAATTCTGCGTAAACCCAGTATTTGCTAAGGGGTATCATCTACAAAACCAGGTAAAGTGGTTTCAGAATATTATTTTATTATAATACAGCAGGAACTTTGCTATGGAATTTATAAACACAGCAACACATGAGCTGAGTGCATAATGTACTTGTGAAAAGTGTATTCAAAACATCCTCGTTTTCTTCCCACAGGTTGTCTGCACTAAGTAGTACTTTTCCTCAGTGTATTTCCTACCCAACGTCTACCAAAACCAAAGTCCATATTCATCATTAGCAGTTGGTTTCAGGTATCTGACATCATTTATTTTCATATTGTTTATTGACCTACCGTTCTTTGCTGGCAGTACGTTGGTGAAAATTAGCTAGACCACGCATAGCAAGTAGACTGCCAGTGAGAGCACACAGGGCTGTGGTTCTTTGGGCCTCTTATTTTAAAGACTGATTTGGGGCTAGTTCAGCTAATGATAAATGCCTGCCTTGCTACTCAGAGGGTCTGTCACAACCTAGAATGATTTTTGTGACAGAATAAATAAAATCAACAGGATTACCATATTTTCACACGTACAACGCATGGATTTCCCTTTTAAAAGGAAACTCTGGATCAACAGCAGAGCAGCTGTACAGCCACAGGTGATGGCAGCTTTCCTTCACTGCTCACCATCTCTTCACAGCCTTTTCCTCCAACAAGCTCCCTGTCCCAGATCCCTGCTGCAGCAGCACTAATGCCCAGCCAACAATTCTGGCTTTTGCAGCTTCTGTGTCCTATTTTGTGCAAAATGCTGTGAGGGTGGGCTACCTCAGGGTACGGAGTGCATACTCACTCTTTGTAAAATACCAGTATTTTTTAACGTTGGCATTGAGACCTGCGTCACAGGTGAAAAATATGGAAAATCCCTTCTTCTTTGCAGTTTCTACAAATTATCATACCATAGAAGCTCCTAAGGTTCACCTGGCAACATAAAGGGCATTTGGGTTTGGGTTTTTTGTTCATTTGGGGTTTTGGTTTTGGGTTTTTTGTTCATTTGGGGTTTTTTTTTGGTTTTTTGTTTGTTTGTTTTTTAAACCTATAGGTGCCATACTAACCCTTCGCAGCTACCCTCTTTCCTCTCTCATCCTCTATTCCCTCTTGCTTCTCTTTCTGTTTATATGCTATGTGTAACTTAACTGCTAGCAGAGGTTTACACACAGAACTCAGACTCCCCTAAACTGCTGTATGCACTTGGTATTGTATTTCCCCTGGGCAAAAAAAAAAATCCACCATTTTTCCTGTGAGAGCTGGTGCCTCATTTGCCTTCCTAGCATGATGATAGTGGGCAACACACTGCTACCACTGCAGACGGAGAGGCTGCAGGGAGGGAGGAGGTGTGGTACAGCCCTGCTTGCTTCAGTACCTTCCACCAACACCAAGGGATGAAGGAAGAGGGAGCCCACAACCTACAGCCACGCTCTCTGTTATATCTGACAGCAGTTTGCATCTTTTAGAGAATACATAGGGCCCTAAAGTCAGGCCTACACTCTGTGATAGATATGTATAGACGTGTGATGTAAACACCCAACTGTACCTACCATGCTGACTAGATCAGAAATGGGAAGTATGTAAACAAAAAAAAAACCCCAAAAAACAAACAAACAAATGAGATGGATGAAACTGTTCTTAAAAGAAAGAGGGTCTCTCGTTTGCTGCAATGACTTCTCCTTCCACACTGTGAGCCAGTACAGATTCACCCTACAGCCTGGGTTCCTGTACTCGGCAAGGATGTAGCCGGCCGCAGAATGAGGCTTTGCACGCAGCAAGCAAAGCAGCACGGCTGCATCTCCGGTTTTGCACGGAACTGAAATACCCTTTTCAAAACAAAAATACTGCATGTGAAGCCTGGAAAAGTAAATATTCTAGTGTTACTTCCACATGTCAATATCGATGAGAAATGTTATTGAACCCTGAAATTCAGGAACATTTAAACAGCTTTAGTTTTACTAAATTTTCCATTTGGCTGTAATCCCAAATTAATTTTACTACTGTAATAAGTTCCATTGATTTTGGTGCAGTAAAGATAAATATACACAAATTCCTAGAACTGGCCACACTTCTCTGCAACGTCAAAACATTTTTAACCAAACTTTCTATGCAAAATTCATTTTCAAAGGAAAACGTAATTCAGCAAATCGAAAAAAAAATTGAAGGATGACAACACACAAGTTGGTAAATTAATATTTACAATTAGAAAATTATTATTTGGAAAAGTTCAATGCAAGTTTACACAAAAGGTTATCCAACTATGTATGGATATTTCAATCAAATTTAAAAGCATAATCACTATTCTTAATTGCATCTATAAAAAATTGATTTCCATATCACTTAACACACAAAAATGTCATGCTAAAATTTAAAGTAAAATATTAGAAATATTCCTGCAACTGTTCAGCATTTACCTTGCGCATAAATTTTAACATGGTTTGGGTTCTTACATGTTAAGTTGACACCTCTGTTCTCTCAGAATTAACAAAAAAAGTAAAGAATTTATAATGGTTGAAACCACCCATCTTCATACAAAATAACAATGTGCTGTAGCATCACTATCCTGTGCCAGAAATAATGTAAGAACTTAACTGGTTTTAAGGCTAAGAAGAAAAATACTATGTTAAAATGGCAGAGTAAAAATAAAAATTAAATGCATATGGCCTTAAAAAGAATCCAAACAAAGACTTTTTCCTTTCTATATCACATTAGTTTGGGGGATTTTGAGCTGCTTTTCGTATAATGATCAGAGAAGGAGGACATACAAAGGTTAATTCCTGTAATGGATTGAGATGCAGCCTTGAAAAATCAGAAAGAAACAAAGACAGTCTCCCTGCCACGAGTCTCTGTGTTCTATCATACCAAGTTACAGACCAATCAAACAGCCCTGATTTCTCTGAAAGCAATTTTCTACTAAGCTCATCCATTCAGCGTTTGGAAAATAGGAGAACAGCATTTACTTGGTGATGGTATATATATATTGTACTAAACTTCGGAAGAAGCCCAAGCATTATGATTTAATTACCCAACCTCTCAAACACCTGAATTACTTTGTTTCTTTTGAGTTTTGAAGCTGCATGGAAATGTGGCTTTGCTCCTCCAGTCCCTGGGCCACTCAAAGCACATCTGCATGAAAAAGTACCTCTCCATGGCAGAGTCACCCGGCGTGGCCTAGTGCCATGCAGAAATCCTGGCTGCTGTCTCAACTTGGCAGAGCGATTACCGTGGACAGTATCCTATGGGTATTTGGCACTTCTGTGGTACTCGTCCCCACAGCGCATGACTTCCCTGCAGAGCCTGCACCCCAAACCCTACTTCCTTACTCCCAGGCACTACTGCTTTTAGGTCTAGGGACTCTGGTTTTGATGCCAGTTTTTGCTGGCAACTCAGCCCTGGCTTTTTGTGCTTACACTCTAACACTCCCACTTCAAGATGGGATGGGATAATCCTGTCTTCTGTTCAGCCAAATGCCAACCCTCTGGCAAACCTGATCCTCGCTAGCAATGTGAAGAAGGAGGGAGAGTCAGTGACTTGCTACTTGCTGTTCCCTCCACAACTGTTTTCAGTCATACTTCTTTGTGCCCATTCAAATGGCTCTTTATTCCTCCTTTGATTTAACTCCTCTCACTTTGTTTTCCTGTCTTCCCATCCACCAAGTTCTTCCTTTCTCCTTCTTTCTGTCTGGCCTTCCCCTTTACTCGTCTCTTTGCTTTCCCTTCCGCCATGACTCTCTTGTTTTCCACCTTCACCTTGGCTTAGGTCCTCTGTGCATCATTTTTCACCCGCAACCACCACCAAATATGCTGGTTAACATAACCCTCTGCTTTGCTGATGTCTAAGTTCTCCTGCCTGAAGTTCTCTCTCTTCTCATCTCTCCCACTCCCGGCACAATCACATTTCAAGCTCTCAGGCTACACACGAATAAATGAACCACCAAGGTTGCAGACCCTCCAGGAACAAAGGGAATGAGAAGTCCCTAACTGCAGAAAAGGTGTTTCTTTAGTCCACTACTTTTCTTACTGCTACTCTGATATTTTTTAGAACAGAATTCCGTCTGAAACTCACAGGCAGACCTTTTGTTTGAACAACTTCCTAAATTATTAAGGCTTAAGAATTCATCCCACAATATTTTTTCTGCTTAAACAGTTAATGATGAAACCTGACTAAGTAAATGTATTTGTTTGTATTCCCTTAGTACTTACAATTATACTGGCAACTAGAACTGTAATTTTCTAGGTAACAGTTTTCATTTGCAATATAGTGTTTGGTGAAGCCTGATGGCTCAATAACTTGGTATGCAAACAATTTTCATCACTGAGTTATCAGCATGAATTCAGTGTGAATACAAAGTAAACTCTACTTTCACCACATGGATGTATAGCAGCAAAGACAGGAGAGACCAGTAACTTAACAGAAAGAGTAAGCATTTTTATCAAAGATGATAAATGTAATTTTGAAGCATTCTCTTAACCCCCATTGGTTCGAACCTTGATTAGTACAAAAATTTATTAATGTTGAAGGGAGGGGAGGAGGTGCCAACATGCTTGTTCTGATGACAAATTAGATTTCAGTTTCTGATGCCATCAACTGGGTAATTTTTAACAGCATCGCATTCATTTAAAGCAAACATCTACTGTATATAAAATAAAGCAACATTTGCTACACTGTGCAAGAAAGTGAATTCTCATCAGGGAGGATGGTAAACACTGTATAGCACACTCCTGAAATAAGAAGTTTAGTTTTTCTTGGACAGGATTATTTTTCCTCTCAGGGAGAACTTTGTGTTGGTTGGTTTTTTGGTTTGGTTTGGTTTTTGGCGGGGGGGGCTGTTTTGTTTTTTACATACACATGTTTGTATATAAGAAAATTTAGAACATAATTACCTAAAAAAGTAGAGATGCTGGAGTGTGGATAGGGAGAGATAGGGAAGTGCAGGGTTCCTGCCTCGTGTAGCACAACTGCGCCTTTCCTGCAGCAGGGGCTGCGTTGCCATTTGGGAAGTCCTTTACAGGCTGTCCTGGGCCACCAGCAACTCCCGTGGGATGCACAAACCCAACTCTGCCCACTCCTGTCTTTCCTCTGAGAGCTGACTCTGGACTGCAGCCTGCCATGCTGACCTCACTCACCTAGTAAGACATTTTCCCACAGTTATATATGTCCAAACTCAAAGTACATCGCAACTTGCCTGCCTCTATAAAGCTTGTGATCATCTCTGTTCCAGAACTGTAGTAGGTAGGCAAACAGAGCAGGTTATACTTTGAACCTACAAGTTCTACTAGACCACCCATCACTAGTTTTCCTCCTCTACTGGGAAACCAGTGACGCACTGTCATTTCATTGACCACGAAATATGTAAGCACGGCCTTTTCCCCTGGCCCTGCCACATCTTCTCTGCTGGAAGGAGTCAAAAATCTACTTGTGGGAAGAATTAAGCATGTCAGAGTGAAATAAAAATTGTTTCCCTACTGCATATAAATATCTGCATGTATCAGTCATTTCCAGTTCTGAAAGCACTGAAATAAAGGGATTATTTCTACCCATTACTAGCAAAGAGGTTTTGGAAATACTCTTTTGTTGTCTGAACCAGTGCAGCTATTTTCTTATCGCATCCACTCATTCATCTGGCAAGCACATAGGGGGAAAAAAGTGCCTAACGTATATATAACCAATTAACAGAAAGCCATGTATGCTTGCTGTATCATTAGGACAAAATTATCTGAACATGGATAAGTGGCTGCAATATGACACACTACACTACCATTTTTTGATTTGGTGTAAATGTTTATTGACTAAACAAAGATTACTATAATGTAATCATAATAAACATTAATGATCAGTCATCTATGGAACTTGCTGTCTAAATTAATACACTGTAATAAACACTAATGTGGCAGAATTATGTTGGGCTGAACTCATGTTTAACTAGCGCTTTCATCTCAAGGGATTACACATTTTCAATTGCAGACAAGTGTATTTTTAAGACTGTGTTTTTTAATTAAATTAATCTGACAAGTTACTGGACAAAGGGTTGGTGTACTATGATAAAAAGGGGTTTTTTAATTGCATAATTATTCACTGGGGATTCCTCTGGCTGGAATAAATTAGGGCTTTTAAAACAAATTCATATTCTTCTTGTATTTCTGCAACACAGGCCAATGTTTCCAGTTCTTGTCAAGACGTAGCAATACTCAGGCTTACCATCACCTCTCCCACCTCCAAGCTGCACCAAAATGAAATAGTACTGTAAAACACAGGAGGTCAGTTCCAAAAGCTATTTTATATGGTGAACATATAGCCCATGTTTAGTTATAAATCTCAATTCAAAATCAAATTAAAGGATGATAACAGCACCTATCATTCCTCTGTTTCTCCATTTGCACTGGATTGTTTCTTAATCAGTGCACTGAAGACCCAGTTAGCTGCTGGTTTGTCCAAAACAATTATTTCTCCATTAATTCACAAGTATTAAGATTAAATATTTTCTACCTGGCCAATTTATCATAACTTAGTGTGCAAGCCAGGAAATTTAGTACTGTAAAGCCCGACAGTGTTTTACTACAGGAGTTCAGTGCACGGTGCCCATGAAGCTGCCAAAGCAGCCCAGTAAGTGCTTCAGCGGAGAACTTGGTCGTTGATCTGCTTGTGCCAAGGGGCTCATGAGGGCCCAAACCAGTTCACGTGTTCGACACCAGCAACCGAATCAAGCAGCAACAACAGCCACTTCAACTCTAACCTCGAACCCAACTTCCTTCCATATTCAGTCCACCTCAAATTTCCCTTCTATTCCCATCAGTGCATCCCCTCCTCAGAATCTTAATCTTTAAAATCACATCACACGCTAGATTTCTCTAGATGCTTTGGAATTACAACTGAACAAAAACTGAAAAACAATTTTACATTTCAAGAGCTTCAACTGTTTTCTTGACATTAGAATCATAAAGACTACTTTAAAATGTTTCTTGCTCATCTTGCCACCAAAACTAAAACTCACAAGCAACTCATACACACTTTATTTCACTGGCTTTTGTGAGCAACATTTTGTGTTAGGTAATGTTTGGGGAAGAGCACAAAGAATTCTTGTATGTGCAAAACAGAAGAATAAAATAATAAATTAGTCAACCAAGACTATGGAGTAATGGGAACTAAAGGAAGAAAAAGAAACAGAAGAGGAAAAGGAAGGAAAAGGCAGTTCTTTCCATACTAAACTGTAAAGGCTGGAAAAAAAAACAATCCAACCCTGAAGTTAGACTTAAAGTTTGAAATACGGCTAAAAAGGCTTCCTGTCCCGTGTTTACTACACCTGTGTCCTTTAGAGGTGTCATTCTCTTACCTGGTACAGCATACAAAAGACTAGCTCCAAAAAGACTAGCCAAAATCTGCATGAGAAGCGCCTCATGTCATGGTTCAATGATACATTAAGTGTGACTTTCAAGTTCCCTGTACTGGATCAGAAAAACTGAGGTCACATGAAGAAAAGAAATGACACAGCATAAATGAACTCTACGAATTCAAATTTGTTCAAACAGTTTTGGCAGGTTAACTTTTTTACCAAAAAGATTTATGTGGTATCAAGTATCTCCTGTCCTCCTGAAGCTGACATAAACAAGGATTTATGCTTTTTTGCTGCCTCTATGTACTTTGACTAAATTGACAGAAATGGGATTGTGCATCACTGCATGAGCCGGATCAAATTTTTATTGTTGGCTGATCTGCTTGCATGTAGATTTGGTAATAATGATTGTGGAACCATTGCCCCATTATAAAGGCTTCTACCCTGAAGACTTCATCACTTATCCAAAGGTATTTATCTATACTCATGCACATTACAGAGCAGTTCTCGGGTAAAAGATTGTAGAAAAAGAAATGAAATGATAACAGTAGCATAGTAGCTGAAATGATGACTTACCATTATTAACTGGATTCTGCTATCAGACATTTTCCATCCTTTAACAAAAGTCAACTTCAAAAGAAATCTTGCCAATTCCCCACTGTCATGTAAAATTACTTGCTGTCATTGCACCTGCTTTATTACCTTTCTCTCTTTAACTGCACCCTCAAATAGGCACAAATTATCATCTTAGGAAAGAATCAAAATTTCTAACATCTGGAAAATAATAAATCCTCTTTCCCCATGTAAGAAATCTAACACTTGGTAACATATTGCAGGAACGACACATATTAGCCCATTAATCTCCATGAAACACAACTAGAAAGCTCTTCAGAGGTACTTAACAACACTGGTATCCAGATCTTTTTCAACTTTCAAACATACATATGCAGATCGCTACACAAATCTAAAGATACGAGCGCACCAGTTATATACACACTTATTTAAACCTATGCTAACATCTAACAAGACCACATTGTTTATTCATTATTCTTCTCTGTCAGCATATCACAAAAATGGAAAACATACAGAAATTTTATATTACTTACTTGTTGAAGTAGTCTTTAGTGTTGCTACAGCCTATAGTGTTGTTACAGGCTAAAGTACTACTACAACAGAAGTGACACGAAGCTCTGAATTTAAGCAAGGCATAGAGGGAAATACAATGGTTTTTACTAAGTCAAAGAATGCAGCAGGGTTAAAAAATAACTGGTAGGTTTTCAGGAACTCAAGCCCTTCAGGTGACCTGAAAGAGAAGCTTGTGCACCCAGCAACTTATCATATTAATGCACCTTCCAACAATATTCCCTTTGATATGTTTAATAAATATTTAATAAGCAGTATATAAACATAAGAGTGCAGAGTTTGAGAGAAAAGCAAGGGGACAAGGATACCTTAAGTCAGCTGTGGAAAACAGCAAGGCCATATAGCAGAGGAGAACACCACACAAATTACTCATTAATGCAATGATCAGAAGTAAATAAGGTTGTCAGGTGAGGCTCTTCTCCTTTAACTACCATAATTTGAAATTTAACCTTTTAAATAAATCCCTTGTTTTTCTTCAACAACGTTTATACCCTTTCCAAGGACACAGACACACAGCTTACCTCACCAGATAATGCTATGTAACACGCTTGCTTTACCAACATGGTTGGCAAGAAAAATATTCCTTTAGGCTAATATATGTGCTGTCTTTGCCTTTGCAGTTGGCCACAATCAATAAATGCCATATGAAACAGACAGAATAAGTATTACTAAGCCAGTTTTTTTTTGTTTTGGGGTTTTTGTTTGGGGTTTTTTTTGTTTGTTTTTTTAGAATTAGCTTAGATGCCATATCCTGGAAAGAATTCAGGGCCAGGATGAAGAAGCCTTTAATTCTCTCAGACGGTCAATTAAAATTATACAGCACCCCCCCACACACAAAAAAACAAACAACAAAACCCAAAACAAAACAAAACAAACCAACTTGCACACTCCTTACCAGATTAGTTTTCAGGGACAGTGACACACTGAAGCATAAACTTCGAGAATGTCAATGATGCAACAAAGCACTTGACAGCATATTCTACCTCCTTCCAAACATGGATTTTTATCCTTTTCTTCACTTTTATTTATATATTAAGAACACACACCTGTAAGTCACTTGCCATGCCTCAGTGTAAAATGGATATACAGCCCTATTAGGTCCAGACTGAGGAAAGCATTCAGGACAGCCATAAAGCACCAGCTCCCATATACACTCAACAGAAGTCCAGCTAAAATGAATTAGTGTTCAAGGTTTTCATGAATCACAGCCTCGAAGAAGCGTTAGCTGCTTGATTAATCAGGAAGCAGTTCTGCCACTCATCACTTAATCAGATCTTGCCACTCTTAGCTCACATTGCGATATATTTTGGTTCAAAGTACTTTCACAGGTACCAGGATTACAATGAAATTTGGTTCCACTCCCCCTCGACTACAGCTGCAAGAACCAAAACCTTCAACTTGCACCCCATCCTATGCCCACCGGGTAGGTACTCGGTGAAAATAAACGGGAGTCCTCAAGGAGAAGAGTACTATTCAGTGTCAGTAACTGTATCATAGCAGAGCTCTTTATGAGATTCAGTTGAAAAGTGTCATTTGGGTGTAAAGTACTATTGCTTTTTCATCCAGTCTTTGGTATATGACTTCTAATGATTCCCCTCTTTCTTTTCTCATAGGTTTAGTCAGGCTTTCGTAGGCTTTCATGAGGCCTCTTAAACATTAGTGCAAATTTTCTCACCATCTGACTTTAAAATCCTCAGTAAGTTATCCCAAGGGCAGATAAGGATCATTTGGCCCTAGAACCAATTCACTCACGCTTCCTGTCTGCTGGGAAAGAAAGAAGAGAGAGGAAATAAAAAAAAAGAAACTGAAGGGTGAATTTACAGTAATCCTAGTTATAATAATTGGGCCCTACTAGGTTTATGGCTGGAACAAGAAGCTATTTTAACCATTCAAAGGCATCTTATAATTAAAATGACATTTCTATCCAAAAACTTTTACCTATTGTTGGTACAATTAAGAGCAAAAATAACTACAAGAAATTATGGATAAGATTTTTTCCCCAGTTTACAATTCCTTTCTTTTAGTCGGTACTTTTAATTGTTCCTAGTTGGTAGCATTCCATACTTGGATATCTTCATGGACTTTTCAGTAAACAACCAGTTTCTTTCAATGAGTCTTCTACAGAAGGGAGAGAAATCTTTTTTAAGCAATAAAATATAAGGGATGAGAAAAGTTACCAAGTTGTCAGAGGAAATAAGAAATGCAATATGTGAAGCTAATTACAGTTAATTACTTTAAAATTACTAGCTTCCAGGTTCATAGCAGTGTCATTCTTCTTTCTATTTTAACTGCAGCAAATCATTACATATTTATACATGGGCTGTCACCAGGTTACAGTAAACAGTCAATGAGGCCACCGCACCCCGAACTAAACATAAGGTTCATAAAAGAGACCTATAATATCACTTCCATTTGTACAACACCAACATGCGGTACAACAAGCTCTACTTGCAAAGACAGCTGTTTAATTCAACACAAAAATGTCTTTTTTTTATTTTATTTTTTCCAGCAGTATTTTCCTTTGCAAGCCTTAATAACATATCTTTTATCCTAACTTGCAGGCTTCTGACTGCAAAGATAAGGTTACAACTGTGAGTTTGTCAAGTCTGCTTAATCCTTCTGTCAAGCAAAACAGTACGTATGGTAAGTCCAGATGCAGAGACAAACAAAGCTGCAAGCATAACCACAACTTATTCTGCTACCTAAACACTGTCACAAAAGAATTTTCCTACCATTAGGCAAGATCAAAAAAACATTGCCAAATAAACAAGATGCAGCAAACATACCGGAGCAGGGAAGATGATACTAAGCCTTCAGGCACTGGTTATTTCTGACTTTGGAGTTTAAGATGAGAACTCACCTACACGGTTAATGGCATTCATGCATACACAGAGTGAGATTCTGTGCCCAAGGAAATCATCACTGTAACTCACATTGAACTTGTAACTCACTCTGGCCTCAATCGAATTGGGATAGGATCTCACTCCTGTGTTGTCAGGTATTTCCCTCCCAAGCACAGGATCATTGCTTATACTGAAAACTCTCTTCTGAGGAATTCAAGAATTATCCACCTTCTGTGGCAAGTCACCCCCACAGCACCCACTTCAGCAGGGGACTCCCTAGCATCCTCCCACGAACACAATCTCAGCTAACATTCAACAACTAGGTTGAAGCTCCCAGTTCTCAACTTCTAAAACACAGGGTACAAACCCTGTAGGCCTCAACCAATAGAATATTTTTCAGAAAAGTGACCTTTTCATTCCTGTTTCATCCAATAGGTGACAATAAGCACTATACCCATGAAAAAGAGCGCAATTATATCAAACTGAGATTTAAAGCTAAAGCTCCTGTGATCTCCGTGCTACCATGTATTGAAGCTAGATATAAACTAGCTGCTAGGAGCATCAGTATTCTCTGAAGATAGAGAGATCTGTCCTTAGCACGTAGGCTTTATTCAAAGCCAGCTTTGCAGGGAACATGCCAAACTTTCGACTTTTACACTCAAACTCAAGCATCAAGTGGCTTCTCAAGCCTGGAACAGCTTCCAAAAGTGGAAGCTCCCATGACACTACAGGCTTTTGTTAGTAAAATTTACCAGAAGAGAAAGGAGAGTAAGATTTAGAGAAAAAAAAGCCCACAAGACTCTTGACTTTTTTCATTGTTTCAATTCATTTACACATTTAGTACGTAGATTATGTATACAGTAAACAAAATAATTTTCGCACTTTTTTCTACCTCACATGGTAGATTAAAATACTGAAAGATAATAGTAGATTGATATGGCAAGTCCGTGAACGGAAACACCTTGGTCTTTGCAATTTCTTGTACGGCAGGTCATGCATTCTTCCATAATAATTCAATGCCTTCTTAAAAATAAGAGTGGACTCACTAACTCTATGTCTTGAATCTTCTCTAGTTCTTCTTAGCTATGTGATAAAAGATAGCATGACGTATTTCAGGACGTAGCATCCAATACACTGGTTTCACAGTGTGCACGTTACCATGCTTTTATAGACCTTACATTCAGTGGTCTAACAAATGACATGGAATAGGTTCTCTTTAGTGTTCACACAGAGGTGGCTCTACAGCTTTTTAGGCATCTCACTGGAAAATTTTTAATAGACATGCGTGTGCATAAAGCAACAGAGGATTGAGAGCGCAACTTCACAAAGAACAGGAATAGTGTAGGTTATATGATATCAGGATAATATTAAGAAGATGTGGATATTTCCAGAGATTCTTCATTGGAGATCAATGGGGAAAAAAAAAAAAAAAAAAACAACTTATTTCTTTGTAAACAACCTTGTAACCTTTTCCTGTGCATCCCTCTTCGCACCTAGGCCAAGTTCCCCATACTCATCAGTGTGACCCTGGGATGGTCAGCAAAATCCCCACTGAGGGCTACCAGGAGGGCATGCAAATGCCCAAGAACTCTGTAAGGAATGTAAGGTTTTGCTTAAACTGTTCTGGTTTAAAGTGTCTACCTGCAGAACCTTGGTATATGTTGTAACTTGTTACATTATTTTTATTGTGCTATGCTGTCACCTTATGTCAGAGAACGTCACTGTATGTCACAGAACAACAAACCTGGTGAATGTTCTTCTTGAAGCTCTGACGTTCAGCTTTATCACCACAATCCTGCAGCATCATGCCAAAACCAGCATATTCCTTGACGGTTGTGTAAGCCGTATAGAAGAGGAAGCCCAAAGTCTTCAGTGGGTTTAATTTCAAAGACAGAAAAACTGCACAAAGTACAACCACTGCATAGCACACAATGTCAGCTACAGTCTTTTATAAGAATTTACAGTTAAAAGAAATATTCCCAGAATATATTAATGTAAAAATATCTTCAGAAAGAACAAATAAAAGAAAAAGCCCTTAAGGCAGACATCACTAAGAGGCAATGAAGTTACACTGCTGGGGATTTTCTTGATTATGGCCAGGATTGGTATCATAGCCTAGCTGGTATCACCCGAAACTTCCAAGTCTGAGACTCTATTTTCAGTTCTTCACAACTTAATTTGTGAACTGAAATCTTCCAGCCTCAAAAGAAGCATGTGAGTGAGATAGGAGTTCAGGAAGGGTTACTGAGAAGGCTAAATGAAAGAAATGGGATTTGAACAAGATAAGAGAGAAGAGATAAGATAAGAGAGAAGGTGAATGAGTCCCAACTGGGGATAATAAGCAGAAAATCTGTGGCCACTAATGTAGCTTGAAATGAAACCCAAGATTGTTCTGTCTCACCATTTTTTTTTCTCCTATCAGCACATCAGCCGTTACATCCTCTTACATTGCCTGGCCTCACAAATAGCAACCTACAATTGCTATCAGTTATTCCATCACATCAAGATGCAGAAGTCCGTACAGCTAATCTTGAGATTCAGCCTTGATGACCTACATTGGTGTCAATATGATAGCTTACAATAGAATTACCATGTTTTTTAAAATTAAAAGTTTATTTATGGATCCAAAGCCACAGAGTTTGTTACAAGAATATCAATGCACTTCCTAAGCCTAGCACGCAAACCTTCAAGACGAGTTTACCTCAACAATGGGATTTTTAGGTCCCTGTGCACGTGTGTGAAGATGTATTTTTAATTACAGGCACAGAACAGTATTTTTTCTCTCCACGTAATTCCTACTTCAGCTTCTGCGCAGGAGAGCATGATCTGAAGAAGAATCATTCATTTCTACTGAGAAGATGACTGTCTTTCCCTCTTGTCAAGTAACGTAGAGGATGCAGTCAAGGCGGCAAGGCTTGCACACAGGGAAGAGAAGGGATGGTCTCAGAGCTAACATGGATGATTTGGAATCCATTTTTGTTTCTGCCAACAATTTCCAAAGAGACCCATCGCATCCCATATTTGCATGATTAGAGGATTGTTATTTCTTACATGTTCATCAGCTCATACTACTTATTCCCCATCTGCGGTCACTGTCTGCATATGCTGTGAAAATTATTGTCATCATAGATCAAAGATAATGCCTCCAAAAGCCAGAGTGAGCAGGAGGAGGAGAAAAACTCTCACAGAATATGGACTGCATCAGTACCATATAAAGTGAATTCAGTAATAAAGAATGAAAGATTCGGTAAGTATGAACAAAGACTTCCACTAGCAGCAGAAAAGAAATAATAATTTCTTCAGTTTTTCTTCCCTCAAATATTTTTGTTTCTTAAACCAGATATTGTAAATCAATGATTATATCTAGTTCTCTTTTAAAAATGCCTTATATTTTATAAGAGCTTATTTAAGTTAGGGTCAGGGAAAATTTGACGGTTCAACTAAGCCGCTCTTTAGTATACCAGTAATATTGACTGCCAGCCTCTCATTTGATGCAAAGAAAGCTTTTTTTGATAATTGCCTCCTTGAAAAGGCATCAAGTTGTCAGTTTTTAAGCTGTCAGGCTTGAACAAAGTATACATACAGCTGAATTTGTGCCTTATTATAGTAATACCCAGTATTGTTGCTAAAATAAAGGTCTTTCGGCAATACTTTTACAATTACTCTGCACTTTCATTCCTTTTCAGTCTTAGACATTGCTGATTCAAACCTTCCCATCATCAGTACTTTCACTCATATATTCAAAATTTTGTTGGCTGTTTGTTCATGTTTTTTTTTGGGGGGGGGGGGGGGGAGTGTCAATTAAAACCAGTAAGATTTTACATTTTCCAAGTTTCCAAATTTTTTTTTTCTGTATTCATTTTCTCATTAAAATTTTAATACTGTCCACACAGCCTGGTTTTTCATGAAAAACTATGCATGGTTTTTTTTTTGTTTTGGTTTGTTTTTTTAATATAATATAAATCCTAACCAGACCTCTTCATTCCTGGATATGAAATAGCTGCTTCTTTTCTGCAGCTCAACTGAGCCGATGAAGCAGGGGACATGCAGGAAAGGTGCCAATACAAATGTCATTTCTTTTTTCTTCAAAAGCAAAGGGGGTCAACCTGTGTGACTCCAGCCTCACATAACTCACAAGCAGATCATATGTGGTTCCCACAGTCTGTATCATTGGCCTGGCAGTGGGTTATGTTGGTGTGGAGGCTGGCAAGAAATCTGAAGCCCCAGCTGTGGAAGTGGTGAGCAGCAAGAGCTACTCAAACTAACGCTGGAGAATCGCCCTGAGGTGGTCTTGGCTGCTCAATCTATTCCTGAGCAGCAGCCTGCCTGGATTCCCTAATTTCCACCTCTCAGAGCTGCATCCTACATCCCTAGCCACAGAAAGATCTTGGACTGTGGTTTACATCATCTACAGGGTGACAATCCTTACCCTAAAGTTATAGAGTTCTATTAAGTCTCATTTACAAAAAAAAAATTAAAAATCAATTTTAAATAAAATGGGAGTTACAGTTTCAATAATACAATGCCTATTACAACAGAACGGTCATTGTTTCTCTGAATTTCAAAATTAAACCAATCCAATCAGCACAGCATAAACACAACTATATGATGCACAAACCCTTTACACCAAGGACTGTTTTGACTCTGAACAATTTATCTGAAAAAAAAAAAATGTTAAATTTAAAACCGATAAAAACCAATATCACAAAAGCAAGCAGAATACTCACTCAGCTCAGTCACACAATGACTTCATGGCTTTATCCATATTCCTAAAAAAAAAGCTTAAGAGTTCATAGGGGAATACAAAAAATACTGTTTACACATTTCCCCAGCGGTACTATTATTAAACATTTATTCAATCCAGAAGAACTTTAAAAATACAATTTACATCTCTCCATGTTTATTTACTTCTTGAATTCCTGCTCTAACAATGAAGAAAACCACATAGGGAACTCAGTTTCACTTCACTTACAGTTAGTTCCACCTGGCATTACTGCATATTTTTGTCTGAAGACACTGGAATAAGCAACTTATTTAAAAGCAACTTTAAAAAATAATTTCTTTGGTTACAGAAACATCACTGCCTGACTTAAATCTATCCAGAGACCTCTCAGCAAGCTGCTAGATTTGAGGCTAAAATGGCATGCTCTTTTAGGCAGCATACTGAAGGTCTATAACACATCACTGTCAAAAATCGCACTTAGATGCCAAAACACCTCCCAAAAGCAGGGGTCACTCCTCCTTGGAAGAGGCTTTGGTGCCTCTTCCAGAAGCAAGGCTCCTACCTTCAATGGCCCTGACCATCGCTCCATGAGGAGCTTTACTCCTGCATCCAGCCACCTAGGTTTGACTTGCAGAAGTAAAAGGCCAGATAGAAAGAAGTTGAGCGATCATTCAGCTCAGAGACTGAGGAACAGCCCAACAGCTCATCTGTGTTAAAATTAAAAAAAAAAAAAAAAAGCCAAAACCCCAGCAAGGTCATCAATACAACGCTCAGCATCAAGGACAGGAAACTCCTGGCTGTGCACTCAGTTACCTTTGTGGGACGGGAAAAGACATCTAACCGGGTATAGGCCTTTCCCTCAGATTTCAGGTCAGCTGTGGTGCAAGTGTGGGAACAGAGGCTCAGCTTCTTTTGTCTGCCCTGAAGGGTTCCAGCCTTTTGGTGGACTTCTACCAGGGTGTGTTTGGAAGGGGGGCTGGATGGGAGGAATTGCAGGAATGCTAATGGCAGTGAACGAGAGGAACCGGTTCCAGTCTGTACTCCCACCCTACCACAGCTTCCCCAGGAGTTAAACTCGCCTTCACTAAATCTTGTGCCACCTTCTGCCTGGAAAACTTACCACAAAACAACAAGGTCATTGCTCAGACATCTGGAAAGGTCGGAACAAAAGTTTCATATGCAACATGAATTCAGCCCTTTGTTCTACGCTGATACAGATTTTAACTAGATGTCAAACGTATGATGCAACACACATAGAAAGAGTGATGAAAAGTGAACTAACTACATGCATCTACTATAATGGAGGTGAAGAGGAATTCATTTTCAAAGGACTGGTAACAAAGAGGAGGAAAGAAAACCGTAAGAGCACAGCATATCAATATATACCTATTCTTCAAGATGTATTTTATGGCTTATAGTTATAGTGTTGAACCTCCACATGCACAACTTGTATCATACCCAGACAACCACATAATGCTTACTGTAATCTTCACCCCATTTTCTCTGTTTCTTGTGAGGTTTCATACTGATACGAGCTCCAATTCTGCAGTAGGACTCATATGCAGAAACTTTTCATCCCATGAAGTTCTCCCACAAAGTCAGGAGGAATGGCCACAAGAGTGCAAATTCACCTATACACAATCAAACCCGGCAAACTATTTCACGTATTCTTAATGTACAGAATCCTACTGAGACATATCCTTGTCCAAATAACCGCAAGACTCAGTTCTCAGACCGAGGTGTAAGCACCGGCCTAAAAGAACAGCCTTATACAATAGCTGTTACAGTATAAACTTGTCTTTACATCCTTTGAATCACATCCGCGTGGGAAACCGTAAAAATGAAAGTGTCGCACAGAAAGGAAACACCGAAAGCCTGCCCGACCTTAGCCCTCCTGGGCACCCTCCGTCTGTTGAGCTTGGTAGGGCCGAGGAAAACGGGGGAGAGAAAAAAATGCCAGACCACCCAGCTGGTTGCTTCACCCTCAGATACAGCACCTTTCACCCAAACGGCGGCACAACAGGTTGTTACAACGACAAGCACAAAGAGCGCCTAGTTTGACACACACACGTATCCCTCCGTACCCATCTCCGGGTACCCTCCGGAGGGCCCCCGGGGGTCCCGCCTGGCGCCCCGCTGGGAGCCCCGG
>NW_009607889.1:0-10315 GCF_000690535.1 Cariama cristata
GTCGGGGGTCGTAGGGCGTGCTGCGGGCCAAGGCTTTAACACTGCCTTTGCAAAGCCGTCCCGGTATCCCTGCGGGGCAACGTGGGAAGCGAGTCTGTACTCGGGATGCCCCGTGTGTTGGGTGGTATTGTCTCCAAGTGTGCTCGTGTGTGTCGGAGACATTTGCCTGCTGGGTACCACCTGTGCAGGCAGAGCAGTTAAGAGATGCAGGCAGCCTTACTGCTGCTAAGTCTTCTCTGTGGGTGTTGCCAGCTAGTATCAATGACACCTTGCATTTTCAACATTGCCAAGACTACCCAGATCCATTCAGAACAACGGGAACCTGCAGCTCTCTCAAGGCAAGGAGCTTGGGAAGCGTGTATGGCACCTGCATCAAATAGGCGAGTCTTCCGAACACAGGTCTGGAAGACAGCAGCAGCCAGAACTTTAGAAGTCTCATTCCAGCTTCTTCTTGCCTTCGCACACACCATTTCAAGGCCATGTCTTCTTGTGGCTTGTTTACAGCTGTACCTCTGATCCCTTTCAGGTCCTGGGGCCTGCGTGTTTGCTCTGTCCCAAGGGAGCCCTGCAGTCACCCTTCTCACACAGGGCCCCGAGCTGCTGTAGGCACCTGAGTGACCCTTGACTTTCAGGGTCATCTTGGGGTACTTGCAGTTCTTTCCTGACTATCTTTTGATTTCTGATATGTGGGCCTTCGTGTTTGCAGAGAAATGACTTGTCTCCAGCCATTCTCTTCTTTCCTGCTTTTTTTTCCTGAAACACACACGTTCAACCTAACACATAAGTTTACAGCAGAAGCACTTCAGTAAGCAGGTGAGTGTACAGCACCTGTAAATTTTACTGACTGGCTCTTCCTCTGTGACCAGATTTATGCCTCTACACAAACAATTCAACAGTAGTGGCCATGACTATTGCCGAGATTTTTTTTTTTAACTTGGGATCGATGTGCTGTGATGACACCTGTTTTAAGTCATCCCTTTGTAACCGTGGCAGTTTATAATTGTTGCATTCTGTTAGCACAGTGTATTTCTAGCTGGTCATTTTATCCTGTTATATACCTACAAGGCAGGCTGCTAAATAAAGCATCAGAAGAAAAGGAAGAACAATAAAGCAGCAACAAAAGACTTCAAAAGAGTGGGCGCTTGTAGAATCAGAGAACGAGGAGGTACTTTGTTAGTTTGCTGTGAACTGTGTGTTGGATTTTTTCCCCTGTTTTCCACATGCTTACATACCTGCATGATTCTTCTTTCACAATGTATTTTAACTGTGAGTTCTTTTGCTGTTAAGTTCTCTGCTTTCTTTGCCTCAGAGAAATACCTTCTTTTTTCTGTCTGCAATCTAATCTGAAACCCACCAGTGTTACATTCTGTACTACTGAAGTCGCATCCTCCACACACAGGTTTGCAGATCTTACTGCTTCCCGCCATTGAAACATTCACTTAAAAGATTTTCTTCTCCCAGGGCAGCATTATGCATGGGTATATGGGTATGCAGATGCATAAATAAATGTGCAGGTATATGTTTTTTAAACATGTTTGCGAGTTGTGAGGGATTTCAGAAAACAAGATGTATTCAAATTTCCCTGTATCAGATACATGGCTTCTAAAATTTCACCATTGTTGACAAAAAAGGATGTTAGATTTGGAGCCTGAGGCTCTGGTTTTTCCCTGGGACAGCACTACATAGAAAGAAAAGCCCAAAAGGACTAGGGAAGTGTTCATCCCCCTGTACTCGGCACTGGTGAGGCCGCACCTTGAATGCTGTGTTCAGTTCTGGTCCCTGCACTTCAAGAAAGACATTGAGGTGCTTGAGCGAGTCCAGATAAGGGCAACGAAGCTGGTGAAGGGTCTGGAGGGTTAGTCTTATGAGGAGCGGCTGAGGGAGCTGGGGTTGTTTAGTCTGGAGGAGTTTGAGGGGAGACCTGATCACTCTCTACAACTACCTGAAAGGAGGGTGTAGCGAAGCTGGGGTCAATCTCTTCTCCCAGGCAAGTGGTGACAGGACAAGAAGGCATAGTCTCAAACTGCACCAGAGGAGTTCAGGCCAGAAATGAGGAGGCATTTCTTCACAGAAAGGGTCGTTAGGCATTGGATTGGGCAGCTCAGGGATGAGCTAGGGTCACCATCCCTGGTGGTGGTTAAGAAAAGACTGGACATGACACTTAGTGCCACGATCTAGTTGATATGGTGGTGGTAGGGCAAAAGTTGGACTCGGTGATCCCAGAGGTCTCTTCCAACCAAATCGATTCTGTGATTCTGTGACTCTGTGAAATTCCCTTGGGCTTCCCCAAGCCCAATTCCTTCTTACTATATTTTTCCACTTTAGCAGACATTTGCCATCCTGTTTCTCCAAATCTCACTAGTCATTTGTCTGGCATGGGACCTTTACTTCCTACTCTCCTGATGATTAATCCAATTCCAGGATGACAGGCCTTTGTTTTGGATTGATACTATTGTAAGTTAATTTATTTATCTCAATTGTTCCTTTAGTACTGTATTATGTAGCACTGTGGAAAATTTAAGTCTACCAGGAACTGTGTCTGCTGGGCCACTTCTGTTTAAGTTTTACTTCCCAGCGTATGGTCTCTGTCTTTTGCTTTTCCTGAAACTTTGCAAAAGCAGGAGTCCCAGAGCACAGGATGTCAGCCTGAGACATTCTTGAGTCTGTTGTGAAAACATGCCTTTAGACAAATAAGCACACTCAAGTGCTTGTAGGGACAGTCAAGCGTTCTTGTCCTGGCCCCTTGTGCCATCTGAGTTGTACTGGTGCTTTCCCCAGTGTGCAGAAAAACATGACTGCAGGCTTCAGAGGTGCAGTAACGTACCCCCAAGGTGACTGGGCCTCTGCACCAAAGTAGTATGAACAGCTCAGTGTTAGGTGCCTTTGTCTTGGCTTCCCTAGCTGAAAGGCCACTGTTACTCTCAGACAAGCTCTACAGACATACCTGTGTAGGCATGGCAACACATAAATGTAAGGTTTTATGCAGGAGGGATGGATGGGGATGGATGGATGCATAAAGTGAACCTTTGACAAGGTTTTCCCTCACTATGTCTTGGCTCAGAGTAGCAACAAGTAATTTCTACGGTAGATCCACCTTTCCTTCTATGCACAAATGGCAAACATAGGAGAGGGTTGTATTGTCCCTAGTCTCGAATGGGATTGTGAGTCACCTGAGGATGTAGAAGTTATTTGGGCCTAACTGAGTGCCTGTCTCCTCACAGAAAACCAGACCTTCAGGTGACATATCTGGCCTTGTCTTCTGGCCCCCCCTTTAAGGAACAAGTCTTGGTAAAATGTTGTTGCCCAATGTCCACTCAGTCTACAATCTCAAAAAGTATTACATTTTTAATAACATTTTGATCAATTTTGATCAATTTGGCAGAAGTTTAAATTCCTCCCCCTCTTCCCCCTATTTGATGAGACCGGTGGCTTGGGGATGGAGATAACCCCAGTGAACAGGGGTGTTCTTCTGAGGAGCAGGCTGCAGGATGAACTCAAACTGTGCTGATTGCATTGCTGGCCAGACTGGGCGGCTAGCACACAGCTGACAACAGCCTGGCTATCTGGTAGTGAGAGGGAAGGAAAAAAGGCTTTGCCTTTGTATAGTTGTATGAGATATTAAAATAAGGGATAGTATAGTGATATATAGGATATACACTAATGGCTTCAAATATCCATGCCTGTTGTCCACACGCCTCCACCGGCCTTTCCCACTGGAGGACAGGTAGCACCACCCTTTCCCTGCTAATTTTGTCTGGGCTTTCCACAACATCTTGCAGGTTCACTTGATCTCCATTTTGCAGTTGATACAGTCTGGAGTCCTCTGCTCTGCCCAAGTGAGGAGACCTTGGGCACTGGAGGAAACAGAAATGTGGACCTGGAAGTTTTGCAGAAGGTTTTTTTCTGCTCCTGTGTGGGAATTCAGAGCCCTGAGCTTGTGTTGCAGGAAGTTGAGAGCAGATGTTAACTCCTCTGGCCACTTCTAGGATATACTTCTCTCTGCTTTGGGGCAAGGAGGGATAGAAGGCACTTTTCAAGCAATCTGATTAAACTCTGATTAACTTGCTATACTAGCTTTTCTTGTTCTACCCTCCTTTGTCCCTTAATTTTCCTCCAGGCTGTTCTTGTGAAAATGGCATGTGAACAAAATTGACTCAGAAAAGAGCAGACACTCATATATAGTTCATGCGGGCTCACTTACAGAGATGTTGCTACAAAGACTGCAGGAATTCAGTATAACAATTAGGACAGTAAAGTTACAGAAGGAGAAAGGAAGAGTCTGAACTTCCAGAATGACAGAAAAAAGGTGGTTTCTGCTAACCACTGCAGTGAGGTGCTATCTCCTCAAACCAGCTGGGGCCTTCCACTGGCCCTTTTCATTCCCTGTGTAAGAGCCTGGCCAGGCTGTCTGACAGGAGTCGAAAGGGGATCCTGAGCCCACAGCAGAGGGGACTTCGGGTTGAGAGAGAGGTGAATAGGAAATCTCTGTCAAAAATCCCTAGGCTTGCAGGCTTAATAAGACCCAGTATCTTGTTCAGATTCCAATGGATGATGAATATTAGCCCACTCATATTTAAAGAAAGATCAAAGCTCCATCCAAAAGTCCAAGACTGTTAACATGTAAAGGCACTTGAGTTTCTGTATCTAGTGACATACAATGTGGTGGATGGCTAGTTCATTTAGTTAGCCAAAACTCACTAAAAGTAAAATCAATAGCATCTGAAATGTAATAGCATCTTTCTGCTACCAGGAGCAAAACATCACATTTATTTACATGTCCATGGCCTGTTCCAACACTCAGGGAAATCAGATCTTACTCCTGAGTAAGGTTTTGGCTAAGTCCTCTTTTGTAATCCTAATAATGTGGCTGTATGTAATAAGGTTCTCAGAGTAATGATTTCGTACACAAGCTATGCGGTGCTAAAGGAAAGCATGTTTACTCCTGCTTTTCTGACTTCAAAAGCTTCAAGCTCTCCTGGACCTGCAGGATCCTGCACAGATGGAGTTCAAGTAAGTATTTGTAATGGTAGTTACCTTCTGACTGTTCAGACAGCATTGAACTACAATCCTCACTAAATTCTTGTGAAGCAGGAGTCTGGGAACACTGTTTATATAGCTACATATGTATGGAAGCAGGCTGGAGGTAGGATTCATTGGAAATGGCATGGGATGTTTACCTAGAAAACAAGAAGGGCCCATCTGGTATCCTGTATTTAAAAAAGGGTTACATTTTGCTTACAGTTTTTTACCTGGGAAGGTTGCAGACCCCTCTATACCTTGGTGACTCAGATTGGCTGGTGCTAGAAAAGGCAAATGAGAGCAACAAATATTTTGAGGAAGCTGAGTGATTAGCTCAAGGAAAGCCATGTGCATTTCAAAGTTCTCTAAGGAGGCCTGTGACCATAGGCAGGAATCAAGAAGTCTAATTAATCTTTCAGGAAACAGATCCATGTGACTGTTAGGCCAGCTCGCACGTGATTTTTGGTGAGAAAAAGCATGCAGAAAATACACTTGGTTGTTACAGAGAGAACACCACTGTTAGATGGTCCTCAGACAATCTCTGTCCTTAACCAGCTTGGGGAAGATACTTATATCCAGCCTTCTACCTCACTGCTGTGATGGGATATAGCAGGGGGACCAGCCAAGATCCAGCGCTTTCCAATAAACCCTAGTTCTTCACAGAGTTGGCTGTTTATGAAAGGAGCACCATGGTCAGATATATGAGCAGAAGACAGCTCTGGCTGGTGGTCTCAGAGCATCCTGTCAGGTCTTCCCTGACAGAGCAGTGAGAGGCACTGAGTGCTTCTGCCCAAGTCTCAGAGAGATGCCTGCTCTGAAGGTGGCTCACCTCTGTGGCAGCGTATGTCTAGGCTTGAAAGTTGCCCTGGGAAGATTTAGCTAGCTGCTCTGGTATCACCCTGACAACTGCTCACTCCCTCTCCTTGCTCAGAGCAGGGGAATTGTGAGGTTTTCTTCCCCAGCTGAAAATATCTGAGCAGCAGAGGACAGATAAGGATTGAGGTGTGCAGTTTTTTGGTTGATAGCAGATAGACAAGAGAAAAAACATGCTCCTATCAGAAAACAACAGTGATCCAAATTTACATGAGTCTTTTCTCTGAAGAATGGTGGTCACTCCACAGTTATCAACAAGCCTCCTCCCAGCCCTATCTGGAAAGTGTCATACTGAGTAAACACAGGCATAGAGAGGAAACAGCCCTCCCTATTTTCCTAATCTTGCTGTTTAACATTAAGTCTTTACTACTTCTGCGTGCATACACAGAAGCGTCCAAGTTACTGATGCCAGTGGATCTGTCCCAGCACTTGGAAACAGTCAGAACACTTTCACATTGGTTCCAAATAACAAACCAAGGAGAGCAGAGTTGGACACAGGAGACTGAAAATGCCTTTCATGCGTTACTAACAATCAGAAAGCAGGCCTGCGACTTCACTTCCCTGATCTGTGGTCAGTAAACAATGACTGCCTCATTGCTTGCGAGGAATGGTTTGGCCTCAGTTTGGCTGTTTGCTTATCAGGCACCTTAGGAATGAATTTGTTTAAATGTCAGGGAGACTGGGGGAAAGTTTGAAGGAAGGAGGATTTGGTTATTTTCTGGTTGGAAGACATTCAAGTTAGGGAATACGTGAGTAAATTGGACATAATAAAGCCATAGACCCTGATGAGATGCATCGAAGTTAGGGAATACGTGAGTAAATTGGATATACATAAAGCCATAGACCCTGATGAGATGCATCTGTAAGTGCTGAGAGAGCTGGCAGATGTCGTCGTAAGGTCACTCTCGATTATCTTTGAAAGGTCGTAGTGATTGAGAGAGGTTGCAGAGGACTGAAGGAAAGCAAATGTCACTCCTGTCTTCAAAGAGGGCAAGAAGGAGTACTTGGGGAACTACAGACCAGTCAGCCTCATCTCAACTCCTGAGAAGGCGGTGAAACAACTAATCCTGGAAACTATTCATTCCTGGAAATATGGTGATTGAGATTAGTCAACATGGATTTGCAAAGAGGAAGTTTTGCTTAATGAAGCCGGTAATTTTCTATGATGAAATGACTGGCTTGGTAGATGAGGGGAGAGCAGTAGATGTTGCCTACCTTGACTTCAGTAAGGCTTTTGACACTGTCTCCCATAAGATCCTCAGAGAAGCTGATGACATACAGGCTTGAGGAGCAGACAGTGAAGTGGATTGAAAACTTGCTGAACAGCCAGGCCCAGATGGTAGTGGTCAGTGGCACAAAGTTTGAGGCCAGCAATTAGTGGTGCACTCCAGGGATCAATACTGGGTCAAATACTCACTCAACATCTTCATTAATGATCTGGATGATGGGACAGAACGCACACTCAGCAAGTTTGCTGATGACACCAAACTGGGAGGAGTGGCTGATACACCAGAGGGTCTTGCTGCTGTTTAGCAGGACCTTAGCCCCATACAGTTCAGCAAAGGGAAGTGCAAGGTCCTGCACCTGAAGAGGAATAACCCCATGCACCAGTATATGGTGGAGGCCAGCTGGCTGGAAAGCAGCTTTGCAAGAAAAGAACCTGGGGTCCTGGTGGACACCAAGTTGAACATGAACAGGCAATATGCCCTTGTGGCAAAGTAGGCGCATGGTATCTTGAGCTACATTAGAAGGAGTGTTGCCAGCAGGCTGAGAGAGTGATCTTTCCCTTCTGTTCAGCACTGGTAAGGTCACACCTGGAATAATGTGTTGAGTTCTGGGCTACTCAGTACAAGAGAGATATGGACATACTGGGGGAAGTCCAGCGAAGGGCCACAAAGATGACTAAAGGACTGGAGCATCTTTCATTTGAAGAAAGGCTGAGAGAGCTAGTGCTGTCTCAGAGAAGGCTCGGGGGGAAATCTCATGAATGTGTACCAATATCTGAAGGAAGGGTGTAAATATGAGGGGCAATGGGTACAAACTGAAACACAGGCGGTTCCCTCCAAACATCAGGATACTGTGAGGTTGACTGAGCACTGGCACAGGACCAGATGATCTCCAGAGATTACTTCTAACCGCAGCCATTCTATGATTCTGTGATAGATGTTGTAAAGCATTCAAGACATGGAAAAGATCCTGCAGGTTGTGTATGATAAAGGATGCGTAAAGGTCTTTAAAATTATATCAGAACCTGTGTTTAAATGCCTGAACTACGTCTCGAGTGTGTCTTGGCAGTAACTTCTCCACAGAGCAAACCTGTTCCACTCAGTGTTGTATCTGTGGAAGGGAAGAGGTAGGATGTGGATCCTGTTGAAGAGGAAGAAGATATTTGACTTTTAGGTGTTGGCTTGTTTGGTGTGTCAAATGACACATTGCAGAAATTCCTGCAGTTTATTCTCAAGCATAATCTTCTTACATTGTTTTTTATCTATTTTTTTTTTCTTGGTCAGATTTTGATTCTATTGTTTGGTGGTTTGGATCCTTGCAGGACCAGGAGTGTGTGTAGCTTTTGTGGTGGCAAGGGAGAATTTGAAACGTGTAGCCTCAGTTATCAAGGTAGAAAATATCTGGGAGCCTAAATACCTTTATAGATCTGGGTCTTGTTGCTTGATACTTCAAAGGTGAAGATTACAGTCGTGATGGCTCTAAGCCAAGCTCCTGGGGCTTGGTCCTTCTGGAGAGAAGGTCTGAGCCAGGAAACTTTGGTAGAAGAGTTGAAATCAGGACTGGGCACTGGTGTCTTTAAGCTGAGGGAATAGACTTGGGGTACATTTGGGATTTGGGTTATGCTGAATAGCAGGAAAAAAAAACCTTTATTGATTAGAGAAAATTTTTAGGATTGTACTACAGTTGCCTATAGGCACACAATCTTTCCATCTTAAATCACCTGCCACCTCATCCTGCCTGTTTCTTACTATAAGCTAGACTAAAACAGAAAGCTACTGGAACACGTATCACTATAGTGGATTCTTCTCTGCGGAGAAATTTAGATCTTTGTTTGATTTGAGCTTTTTCCTGGTGCAAACTACGTTTGACAGGACAGTCTTACTTTCATGACCATTTTTTACTGTTGGATCAGTCCCAAAAACAGAAGGCCCAGTTCTGTCATGAGAGTTTAAGTGAGGATCTGAAATGTGTTGGATCTGAAATGTACTGGATCTACACTTCCAACAGATCTTTGAAAATCCAAGGGTGGGAAAACAAGCCCAAGATGATTCAGAATTCCTGTTTATAATGGATAGAGAAGACGTATTTGCGGACATCATGCAGAAGGGAACACATAATAGAGCTGAACTAAAAAAAAAAAAGTATTTATTAAGCAAGTTTTCCTTTAAAGAGAGAAAGGCAGAGCTATCTTCTTGCAAGTCACTATTCTTGCATTAAATGCAAGGGGAGCAGCACTGATAATGCTGTATGAGAGCAGCCCTGAAGGTGAGTTCATACTTCATGTTTGAGATGAACAGGGGAAAGATGAGGTCTTTCTGTTCTTGGCAAAGGTATTTGCCATGAGCTGTGTGGCTGACACTCTTCTACAAAGAAAAGACAAAGCTTGCATACATAATGAGGCTAGTTTTTTTGAATTAATCTCAAGAACAAGTGAGGTCCGTCCTTACTTCAGCACTTTGCTCATCCAAAATTACAGGATGCTGTACCAGCAAGTGCAGTGCACTGGCAACAGTGCAGCTCTGTGAGTAAACGTCATATACTTGTTATCACTTTTGCTCCAAGAGCGAGATGTGGTATCCCAATAAAAGCCCAGGCCTGTGGGACAGCTGAACCCGTCCTGTGGTATTTGCGAGTGCTGCTTTGTTAATACTGCTCTTTGGCACCCTCCTGCCCCTCAGAACTGTGTTGATAGAGGTGCTGGTCTGAAACTTCCTTCTGGGTCCTTCCTGTGCAGGTGTGTGTGAGAAACTGACAGTACAGCTCCTCATTGCAGCAGTTCAGTTTGGTGCTTTCGTTCCTCTCTTCTGAATGTCTGTTGAAACCTGTTCCTGAGGCAGAATTGAAGAAACCCTCGCTCTGCCGCCGAGCTGTTCTGTGTCTCTGCGCTGCTGAGCTGAGGGAGATCTTGCCTGTCTGTGCCACAGGAAAGCTCTGGAGGACATTCTAGTTTATGTTCTGTTCTCACTGGGTTTTTAGGCCAAGTGAGGACCCTAGCAGACTCCTTTCTTCAGGTGAGGCCAGCAGCCTAATGTAAAGGGAGGGTTTAGGAAGCAGAGATGTGGAGTATAAGTGACATCTTTTCACAAATTCAACAGTGAAAGCTTATCTCATTGATTTCACCAAGTTTCTCTGATGTTCACTGCTGTACAGACCCAAGCACAGAGACTCCTGCTGATGACAGACAGAGTTCACCTGT
>NW_009607890.1:0-43666 GCF_000690535.1 Cariama cristata
TTTCTGCGGGTAATCGTGGCTCTGAGTCATGGGGGTCAACAGCTCCGGCTGAATTTATAGCGCTTGAAAGAGAGAGAGGCTTCGTTGTGCGGTGCCATCGGTTTTCCTTTATTTGGCATCAGCAAGGGAGCCCGCGACGTTGCTTAATCGCTCTTCGCGGGGTACTCTGTCAAAGAATACCTCTCGCACTGAGAGCAAGAGCAAACAGCAAACCATGGTGCTCTGGTTCCAGGACTGTGCTCTCCTAGTAAAGAAAAGCAATGTATTACCCGGGGGGATAGTTTCTATGCCCACTGGAATGTGGCATTCCCCACAATTAATTATTACATAAATATCACATCGAGGATGCCATTTGCGTTACAGTCTTTCTCTTAACTACAGCAATGACAGCAGTAGCTTATATCTAGAATCTTACAAGGATGCCGTTTCATTTCTGTTCCACTTGCCAACTCCATCTCTGTCAAGAACAGCCTGAGGATGTTCTGTAGCTTTTATGGCTGTGTAGTCTTTCTGTGAAAGACCAAAGCCCAGCAGTGTTTACATTCCCTTGCAGGAACTGGCTGTGGCACTTTTGCCCTTTTTCTAAAAATCAGGTCATCCTACGTTAAAAAAAAAAAAAGTGTTATAATGATTGTATGTTTGAAAGGATATTGGGCTGTATGTGCAAACTTTTTAATAGTAGTGTTTGGTAGACAAAGCTTACCCACTTGTTATTGCAACTCCTTGTATTTCAAAATTGGGTATTACAAAGCTGCTGAGTCCTTTTGGTCCCTTCTACGTGTGGCTTTTTTGAGAAATTGTACATAAAATTCAATAACTGTATGTCTGTCTCCCAAAGCTGTTGCTTTCTGTGGACAGACCAGGCAACAAATAGATCTTTAGCTTGGGATGGCATCTGCTCAGATTGATTGAGCTCAAGGAAAATGTGGTGGTCCATGTGGAACAAGGAACTTGAACTACATAATCAACAAGAAGCTTCTGGCCCACTAGTGACTGTGAGCAGGTAAAAAAACCTAGAAAAAAATCATTAAGAGTTATGCAATAAACACCAAATAAAGGTCTCTATAAAAGAGTTGTAAAGTAAGTTAAAATTGCCTGAAGGCAAAATGAGTATGCCAACTTTTGTCCCCATATGGCTCATGTGTCTGCATCGGTGTACAGAAGCTCTTAAACTCATCTTTTTTGTATTTGAAAGATAAAGGTGTTGAACTAAATCTAGACTAAACTGAACTAATCTAGATTACCTTGAACTAAATCTAAAGTGGGAATATTTTCATTCCACAGTAGTTCATTTGAGATTATTGCCAAGTGTTTTTGGATAGGCTTAGCCAAAGTCTTGAGCGGGAAATTGAAGAAAGTAGAGATTCAGCCCCTCATGTGTGGCAGTGCACTGGAAAAGGTAGTTGAATAGTTGTTGGCAATCCTTCTTTTTCAGTCTTTCATTGTGATAAAGTGACATATGTTCACAGAGGTTGCATATCCAATTTGAAGGGCTTTGTGGTGCAGTGTAATGATAGCGTGGTGCAGTGCAAACTTGCGCTAAATACCGCTGTCACAGAGCGTTCCAAGGGAAAGGAGCTATGGTGAGTAAAGTGTCGCTGTGTCTTTTATTATTGAATCATATAGAGGAAGAGAAGAGAGAAGTGGACAAGCTTTCAGGAATACAAGTCATTCTCCTTCAGCTGGTTTAAAAAAGAAATTCCAGAAGCTTGTATCAACAAATTTGTGCTGTTCCTAAAATCAGGATGATAAAACTGTTCTCTATCAAAAACCTGGATTACTACATTAGCCTCTAGAAATTTAATAGCTTCTACTTTTCCGTTAAGCTATTTCTGGTTACATGCTACTATGAACACACCTGTCAAACAGAATGGTGTTTGGACCAATATACATGTAGTTGTACAATTAATTGCTCTAAGTGCAACAAAACAGCCCCAGGATATATTGTCAATTCTGGAGACAATGCTGCATCTCCTCTGAAGGGGGCATTTACAGTGCGTACCTCACCATTGTAAGGACGACTGTATGCTGACAAAGAAACAGGATTTTGAATGAGCTACCAGAATACCATTGCAAAGCTTACTGTAACTCTAGAAGAAATCCTCTAGTGATTGTACATCTCTGCCTGTGATGTACTATCCTATACTACAGCCTCTCTGGAAAATAGTTAAGTAACTCCCCTTATCCTGGAAAAAGTCCTATGCTTTGAAATGAAGCTTTCCCAGAATTTTCCATTTGCCCTTTGTAGCTTTCAGGAGGTGCCCTGTCAGAAACAACCTTCCTGGCAGTTGGTGAGTCCCGAGCAGAATCAGACTATGTGTGAGTCTTGCATAATAAACTGCCCTCTACAGCAGAACTACTTCGATCTATGGATCCTGCTCATTCCCATCCCAGAATGTGACATACTTGCTCAGTATACTGAATGTCCTCATGGAAGTTACTGGGATGAACCCGAACACCTACCAGGCATTAGAGCAGCTCTCACAAGCTGAAGGACAGAAATGGCCAGTCAGTAGCTGGAGAGTATTTTCACAAAGCATCCCAAGAGTTGAGTGCCTTCCAAAACATAAGCCCAGAGCTTAACTTTTTTAACTTGGGTGGACACTTAAAAACTGTTGTTTCAACAGAAACTTAAGTTTGGTACTTAATTTTGTCATTATTCTTCCTGTTGGCCCTTTGCTTTCAATTTGCAATAATTAATAGCTGTTATTTAAGTTCCATGGTGATTAAGGCCCCTCCTCCCTTCTAAGTGCTAATTACCCCTTTCTCTAAAAACATCTAGCTTTTTAATATAATCAGGTTATTTTAATTCTTACGAGACTTACAAAGGTCCACATACTTTCAACAACTTAGATCTATTGATCTCATAAAATAAAAAATATATATATCTCTTTTCTATTGCCTTCTGTGTCTGGAATCCATTTTCAGGGCAGACTAGAAGGAGTTTCTGGTGGAAGGTGAGAGAGAGATGTATTCCCTGACTCAACCAGGCTCTTTGTTTTCAAGCAATAGAAATAAAGAGGATCTCTTTTGAGTTTCCTTTAATTATAAGCCTGAGGGTAGAGGGAAAGGAGGAGTGATTTTTGTTTCTCAATGTGATGTTTGTGATTTAGTTTTGCCTGGAGGAGTTGCTGTTTTGTTGCTAAATTGCACCTTTCCTGTGGCTATAGAGATTTGGCTCTGTTAGACTTATGATTTGAGGTTGTCTTCCTTTTTCTGTGGGAGCTCTCCGAAAAGGTAAATGGGAGCTATATCTGTGACTTAAATGTGCTACTTTCCTTCACAATCATAAGGATTTCCTTTTGGTATGAACCAAACTGTCAAGTCAGTTCTTGCAGTCTGGCTTTTTCATTCTAGAGAAAACATGATGCATTTGAAATGTCTTTGAAATATCATTTTCTCATTAGATCGTTAGGTTATGCAAGGTGGAGGATGGCAGTTACCCTTAAAGCTATTTATTACACTGTGGTTGTGAATCTAATGAAGGAAGATGGGATTCAAGAAGGGACATGATAAAAGTTTTTGTAGAAGTGGATATAGTCTGGATGATGAAGATACATGAGAAAATTAATGTTTAAAAAAAGTTTATAAATCCCTCAGTGTGTACAGTTCTGCTATTTCTTATGCACAGCCCTTGATCAAGCGTAGGCACTAAATCAGTATCCTGTAGTTTTCTTCTTTATGGGAGTCTCCTGTTTTTCTAGCTGCACCAAAGTCAAGATTTTGTAGCTTTTTGAGAAATGAAGAAATTATTTTAGCTTATTCCTTTGGTGATAACTTCCGTTCTCTGAGCAAGTGTAAGCAGAAATATTGGCGATCCTGAGCATTTTTCTTTTCAGGCAGAAAAGAGTAGTTAAGATGTGAGCAAGAAACTTAGGAAACGTACAGTCTACCACAGGGTGTTTTAGGTAAGTCATTTAATGCTTTCTGACCAATAGAGATAGTACACTTTGTACCTCAGAGCAATGTGGTGACCGTAACATTAAGACTGTTTATCATGTAAATACCTGAGATAAATAGAAAATGCACATTAAAGGTTTTACCTGTTTCTTTTGACCTTTTACTGCTTTTTGCAGAACAAATACTGCAGCATCTGTATGAACTGAAACAATACAGCTATTCATAGAATCTACTGTAGTCTAACAATCTCACAAATCAATTTATTCCATTTGTGACATTTGTTACCTTACTAAAAATTTGAATAACTTATAAAAAAAAAATTGCTTTTTTATTTCTGTCCTCAACTCTTGGTAAGAGTTCAAAGCATTCAGCTCTAACAGATTTTGTGATAGCTACCTGCAAATTAATCAAACTTTAATTCATATCATAAGGTTATCATAGCTTTTCATTTAACATTAAACTATTTCATAAGTCTATTCATTTCTAATGACATTTTGTCAACTAGTCCATTCACAAGGTCAGTGCAGGATTGTTACCTGATAGTGTTTATCATGACAGAATGAATTACAGAATTTATGAACTTTTTGTTGTTGCTACCGCTGTTTACCAACAGTGTAACTTGAAAGTTTGCACTAAATGTGACTCAAAATTCAGACATAGACTAAGCCTTATTGCTGCATTCTCCATTCTAATCCTTCCTGCCCTTGCCTCTCTCCCCACTCCCAAATCAAAGTTTCCAAGACTGTAAAGTCAAAATATTTCACATAAATCTTCTTGATGCAGCACAGGCTCTTTGAAACTTCTGTTCTGTTCTGTTTATTTCTTCCAAAACTTCCTGTCACTTTGTCTTTTTTTGTTTGCTCTGGCATGATATTTGCCTTTATCTAGTACTGCCAGTGGCCTGGAATTCTGGTTTTCAACTGTTCTTAAAAAATGTGGTTAACTTAATTAAGTTCACAAAGAAACAGCTGTAGTATACTGTAAATCACAATGGGAAGTATGTTTTGCAAAGCAGGAACAGTTGTGTAGAGAAGTTTAAAATAAGTTTAAAAATTTGTTTTCCCCAAGGTCTACTGTTTTTATAACTGTTTAGGTTCATACATTCTTTGGAACTTGTCTTTTACTTTGGAATGCCTTACTAAATATGAGAAGTTGAAAATGGACTCAATAGTCATGACTACCATTTTGAAACTTCCATAAACAACAAAGTACCATGTACTGTGGAACATTTATCTTAAGTGAGCACAATGCTTAGAAGAAATCCTCAATCTATTACTCATTCAATTGAATGCACAGCAGAAGCAAAACCATGCATGAACACATCTCAGGGCAATATATTTAAACATTATCAGCAGAAATGCACCGTACATGGAGGAGGGAATTGTTGCTTTGTGAGGATTTAATCTTTAATTTCTTTGACTTTTCTGCATGTTTAAATCTCAAAATATTTTTGTATTGAATGATTCTGAGATGGTAGCTTCTTTCTGCCCTACATTTAAAAGTAATGCAAATAAGGTAAAGCTGCTTTCCAAGCGGGGTGTGATCCTGTCCCTGATGAGCTCAGTGACAGTTCTCGCTAACTGAAGTGATGCAGGACAGGGTGTGGAGGTTCTTGGATTGGGAGAGTTTTCTTGTTCTTGGTTTCCTCTCTTCATATGGATTGATATGTGATCGAAACCCACAGGTTTGGCTGCTAAAACATACAACACACACAATGTTAAAAGTGATGATTATTTTAAAATTTGTTTGATTCCCTTTCAGTAACTACTTTTAAGATCATTTCAATGTACTGATTTTGTTTGTAGTCTACTGCTTTTCCCCCTAGTACTAGGTATGCAAATTGTATTTCTGGTCATTGATCAGTGTTTGAACTTGGGTGACTTTTTATATCTATGCTGTTGTAAGCGGGGTCTTCTAAGGCTTTCTAGTTAGCTTTTGTCTAATTTTGCGTACTTTCTGGAACTGAGAGATTTCCCACAAAAGCTTGGTTGCTCCCTCTTCCCAGTAAAATCACTAACTTGCTTTTGAAAATGCATTTCAGTGGTACAACATACCTAATTATAAGTTGATTTTTCTTAGGCTTTTTAATTTGATTTATAAATAATGAAATGTTTTTTAAGGATTGAGTTGCATACTGCTTGAATGTTATTTAAAACTCTACTGAAAACTTATTTTTATTTCATTTTCACATAATCTTTCATTGTTTTATTCATGTTTTAGAAAAATTAATTGCAATAATTCATCATGGTAGCTTATGTCCTAAAAGCCCTTTGTACTCTGGAAAAATAATGATTTTTAATCTTTGTGCTCTGCTAAACATAGTACTTAAAAATAAGTCTGATTTTGCTTCAACTTATGTAATTTGGATTGCTTTTAATAACTGTGATTACAGTGTAGTATTCAGCCTTCCTCCTGGGAAGTTATGCCGTCTTTTTACTGCAATCTTTGTAAGGGCTTGAAAATGCAGATAAAGAAATCCAGGTTTTATTCTTTTGCTACTTCATAACTGCTGTAGAGTTTTGTTGTTTTGTGATTGCTGTTCTGCTTAAATGCTAAGTTATTTAGCACTTAGAAGAAACAGCCTTCAGCTGTTGAAAATAAGAGTGCATCTGTATTAAAAGTTATTATGATTAATTTTTATGCTCGTTGTAATTTCTTTGAAAAATATAATTTCAAATCTAAAAGGGCATGTGCTTGTTTATTTAATGATCCTTTAGAATATGTTTCTGTGTCACTGAGATCAGTGATAATGGGATGAGGTAAGAATTGATTATTAAAGGTAAGATTTTTAAGTTCATTGGGAGTTATATCACTAGTGGGTAATATTCTGCACCAAATAAAATAGAAATTATCACTTATTTCAGAAGGAATTAGGGTGAGGCTGAATTTGCTGAAAAGTTCTGTTTTCACTCAGACTTGGAACATGAGGATTATCTGTTGACATATGTATTTAAACCAAACTGGTGTGAATACAAACCAGATGTTTCTTGGGAACACTTTTTTTTTTATAGTACATCTGAACCATAAAGCAAAGCGACACGTTTTTTTAAATTGGTATTTCTGATTTCGCATCGAGGAAATGTGTATTTTAAGATACAGTATTTTAAGTGTTACTTTGCAGATTCTTGTCCAGTTACAAATAGCAATCTTGTACAATATTAAGTGCTGCAATGAAAATCTAGATACAAAATAGAATGACCATCTGTATAAAAGAAAATAAAACGTGTTGACGTAAAACAAATAAGTACTCTTTTAAAATAATTTTCAGCAATCATTTTAAAGGCTGGGTTAAATCTTGATTTCCATATCCATTGTCACTGAGCACATGAGAGGCTATCGGCAAGTAGCTGATGATGTCTAACGAAGAATCTATTACTGAAAAACACTTCAGTGTTGTTTAACTGTATTTACCATACCTAGTTGCATTGATTCGAGGGTACCTTATTGTTATAAAACTTCCACTGTGCTCTTCATTCTCTTCCTGTAAACCGTCCAAGAGTAACAGTGGAGATGATGCATTTCCCCAGTCTTACAGTCTCTTCTCCCCTCATGAATGTGCTTCATGAGGCCATGGAAGAGGAGGGACGGTGCTGTTTTGAAGCTAATCCCTTCCGTACAAAAGTGGGTTAGCTGCACCCATAGACTATCGTATTGGAATGCCTTAGTGCTGTAGGTGTTGATTTATATTATTTCTAGTAACAGGAGTAAGGATGCTACTTGGAGTTTTTTTTACTTTTCCCACTTAATGTTTCTCAAAGATGAGCTTGACAATTTCTGGTTTATTATAGTGCTCTAGCATTTGTAACAAACATTTTATTGTGGTGTTACTCTTATTTTTAATAAGACCTACAATTTGGACAATTAATTACTATAAACTGTCCCTTTAATGTGTCGTAGCATTAACTCTTGATTCATTCAATCATAGGAATTTTGCGGCTAATATGATTGGGTAAATGACTTTCTCATGGTCTTTGCCGGCTTTACTAAATACTTAGATCCATAAAAAAGCATTTATTTCTCACAGAATTGGATTTTAAGTTTATAACAGAATGTAGTAAATTAAAGGAGAGCAGTCACACAGAGGAAGAAGTATTTTTCTACCCTTTCTTCACAGTCTCCTCTTGTTTTCATTGTATGATACAATATGCAGAGAACATGCTGAAAGCCTCTTGTGTTCTTTTTTGAGTATCTTCAGATACCTTTTCTCCAAAACTTAACGGTTTACAAAGAAGTCTTGTAACATCTGACACTGGAGATGACCTGAGGTTTTGAGAGTTACGCTGACAATTGTGTTAGTGAAGTATTGCATAACATTCAAATACGACAGTATATCCTTCCTGCTTGTATCTGCTTTCTGAGAACTTCCATTTTAGGATGTTGAATATTAGTTCTCATTCTGATAGTTGGTGGCCTGATACTACACGGTATGAGTTGTACATAATGTTTCAATGTGTACAGATGTGTGCAGATTGGAACCAACTTTACAGAGATGAGATGGGTCCTTTTTTGATATACACTGTGGATGTGTATACCATCTAATCGTGCACATGCAGAGATACCCAAGTTCTGAATAAGCTCATGGTACCCATATGTCACAGCATAATGTCTAGTTTGGGTCTTTGATGTGGCACAGTGCTGCTGTGATTAACTGAGTTTATGTTGGAACTGTGGCTGAGAGAATATACAAGCTCATATTGCATGTTATGAACTTTAATGTTTTTGAAACTGGGAAGTTCTGGTTTAGAAGAGGATAGAGGCAAAGAACATGTACAGTATGCTTACACTATTCCTTTAAGATAAATTTGATAAGAATATAAACTGCCATAATAATTTAATAATAACTTGACCCTATACACTGAGCTATAGATACGTAAAATGTAGTGCAAAAATGCAGTTAGGCATTTCTGTACCTGTATAGCTTTGTCAATGTAGTTTAGCTGCACAAAGGATGTGTTCATCTAGCAGAGTTGAGGCTGCTTTTTGTTTAGGTTTGCTTATACTTTTTTTTTTTTCTCTTCTGCTTGGTGATGTTACCTCCTTGCCGAGTTTGTTGGGTGAATAAGCTATAGGTATTAGCAGATGCACTAACAAGCCTCTAACAGTGACAAGGGTTTCTGGCATTGTTTGTGAAGCTTGGGTATATGAACCCTAACGAACATGAAGTTGAAACAGCTGCCAGATTTACTGACAGTTAACTTTATTGTGAGTGCTCGGAAGTCTGGGAATCTGACTGTTCACAGACACTATGTCAGTTTGGGACTTTCAGTCATCCTTATTTAGCATGTACCCAAGGGTTTGATATCAACTCTTTTGGGGTTGAGTTGTTTTTGCATCATGGCTTGTTTGATCCAAATGGCATTAAAGCAGCACAAGTCACTCCATTGCCTTCAATTAGTTGATCACCGTATGACATAATAAGCGTGTGTTGCTTAATTCTCTGCAGTTCCTAATATGCCCCCACACATAATGGAAGACCATTAGTGGCCATTGTCACTGTTAGTCAGTTTCCAGTAATATCTCGGTTTTATTTTCAGGCTGAAACCCCCAATCCTACACAGTATTACAAATAAACCATGTAAACAAAAAGTTCTTGCCACATAATTGGGATAGTAGGAGCAATATTTTCTAAACTTGGAACTTTCCCAGAATCATGCTCACAGCTCCATGTGACATGTTACAAAAGTTGCTGATTTCATTGTTTGGTTTTTGAACATGACTTTCAACTTGTAGACAGCTAAAGGTTGCTGCAGCCAGTAAGCAGAAGGGCACAAATGGCAGAGTGTTACGTAGCGAAATGTAACTGTGACTCAGCTTTTGCTGAAAGTAACACTCATTTCATTTCTCCTACTTCCTCCTGATTATCAAGAAATGCCCTACAGTGCTGCAGTAAAGGAACACTGCCCATTTAAAGAACACTTTCAATACTTACTTTTCTACAGTTCGCTATTTCTAGTAAAGCAGTAACTAGCAGTGTTCCTTTCTTAGCTGTGAAATTTGTGGGAAGTACTCATGCTGCAGTGCTATTTCTAATTTTAGGAGCAAAATGTCTATCACCTCTTGTACGTAGATGTCACAAGGCATTGGACAAAGGTGAAAACTTTCTGTTAAGATATCCCCTAATACAATTCAGGTTTGCTATAAAGATGCTGGACTGTGATAGTAGCACAAGTGTTTTGGGGAGACCTAAGCGAAGTTCTTCCACTGATACCATGTGTGTTTTCCATGCTTGGCATGTGTGTATCTTGGACATTGGAGATGGAAAAATTGGTAGCATCAGGACAGGATGGGCACTTTTCTCATGCAGAGCTTTCTGACCTTTCTTTGATGTGGATGAGAACTGGTGCTCTTATATTCCTTGAACAACTCTCTGTAAGGTAAATAGCATAGTGTTAAATAGGTAGGTTTGTGGGAGTACTCTTGTTCATTAAGTTTATCTCCAATTTCTTTATGTTACTGTGGACCATGGTTTCTACTCTTCCCCTTGTACCACAAGAATTCCAAAGCTTCCGTGGCAGCAGCTCTTACACCTCTCTTCCATGTTTGCCACAAGACAACAGAGTGGACGTGTTTGCTTAAAAAAAGGCTTCAGAAGTTACCAGAGATACACTAACAGGATTATTTTCTGGAATCTTTGTCCCATCTTCTGCTTCTGACAAGATGAATGCCTGGTCAAGAATCGCAGGATTATATAGATTGGAAGGGATCTCTGGAGATTATCTAATTCAAACCACTGCTGAAATCACGGCTTGCTTAGCTTAGTTTGCTCAAGGCCTTGTCCAGTCAGGTTTCGAGTGTTTCCAAGGATAGAAATTGCACATAATTTCTCAGTAACTTGTTCCAAGGTTTTGACTGCCTTCATGGTGAATAATTTCTTAATATCTAATCAAAATTTCTCTTGTTGCAATTTCTGTCCATTGCCTCATCTAATGCAGTCCTTTCACTGTGTGTTTCTGAGAAAAGTTTGACTTTATCTTCTCTACACCCTTCTGTTAGGTCATGGAAGACAGCAATAGGTCACCTCATGACCTTCTCTTCTTAAAGCTGTGCAAGCCTGTTTCTCTCGAGTGCTGCTTTAGTGCTATTTAACTCTCCTCTGTAAGTTTGAAGGTACATGTCTTATCTTTGGACAAGAGACGGTTTGTTCTGTCTTCAAGGCATTTTTGTAAAATTCCCAGAACAGTGGCTGAAGGATCACTGAAAAGCCTCAAGACAGGAAAATATGTTGCGATATCTCGGATAAAAGTGTCTGACCTTTACGATGGGGAATAAGAAAAGTAGCCAAGGCTCGATGCTTTCCACAAACAAGACTGGTCCTGTTGTCTGTCATTACAGCCAGAAACAATGACATAACAAAATTGCCTGAAACCCTACACATCCACCCATCCACCTCCCCTTTTGTTAATCTCTAGGACCTTTCTGGTGCCACCCTGGCTAGAGATTTATGTGACAGCATTTGTTCTATGGAGGAAAATGTTTTTCTTACTTCTGTTGTCTCCCTTGTTACGTATCAAAGTAGTCTTCCCGCTACTGAGGGCTTTCACATGTTTAGTAGTTCTTGCCTGGGTATTCCTTTTCCTCCTTTGATTCCACTGCCGCTACAGATTGAAGTGTAGACTAGAAACCTCTAATGTAATTTTTCTTTGAGGCAGGTGCCCACATTGGCGTTGCAATCTCTACTGATGTTAGACGTAACATCAGACTGTCAACACAATCCTATTTTTACTCCTCTTGATATAGCCTCACCTGTGCTAATAAACTGCTTACGCCCACAGCTAAATTCCAGATGTGCTGAAAATGCTGTATGAGGTGGATCCAGGAACAGTTCTCATGTGTTTTCTCTGCCATTCTCTACCCTTCCTCTCAGCTGGGTACACGTTTTCTTGGGGTAGGGAGAACAGAACAGGATAAGATATAAGGTTTGAGATTACTCTAGATTGTGCTCTGTAGAATTGCCATTACAGGTACCTCTCCCTGCTGCAGGACAAGGGTGGCTGCTGGGGCCTGCAGTTCTGCCACTCCATCCCCACAATGCATGCAGTGTTCAGACCGTATCTCCAGGTAAAGGAAGATGTCAAAATGGTGGCTTTGGGCATTATTCTTTACTCTACATCAATGAGAAAGATCACATCTGCACTGCTACTTCACAGGGAAGCTTCATGCTCTTTTCTCCCCAGGAACACTTACTTTCAGCAGCTCTCTCCAGTAGCTCTGAACTGCTTCGCAGAAGCTCAGTGTTGCAATCAACTTGCTGAGCTGAGCCCAAAGCAACTTAAAAGTTGCAGAGCTGCTGCTTTGAGAAGCTTCTGCTGGAGACTGATACTTGCTACCCCTTTTTTTTCATCCCAGATGCACGATTCCCAGTTTGTGGAATGCTAATCTAGACTACTGGACCAGATTATGCCCAAGAAATTTATTTCCATGGCAGAGAGTAAATAGGCCATAGAGCCAGAGACAGGTCCCTGGAACTTGTAGCAGTAGACCTCTTTGCCATGCCCTGGTCTGGGTTTTACCTGTTCCTTTCTATAGATTGTCCTGCTCTCCTGCTTTTTTTTTTTTAAATATGTGTCATCTCTTGCAT
The DNA here is from genome assembly GCF_000690535.1 of Cariama cristata. NCBI lineage: Eukaryota > Metazoa > Chordata > Aves > Cariamiformes > Cariamidae > Cariama > Cariama cristata. The sequence goes on from NW_009607890.1 coordinate 12,479, forward strand.
CATTTCCAAGGACTGTAGTCAGCTGTGTCTCATTTGTGCAGGGTTGCTTTCCATCTGTGAGCAGGTGTCTTACAAGGTAGAGTTCAGAAAACTTCCCATCATGTAGTCTGCTCATAGTATTTTCTCCTCATCACAGGATGAAATCCTGAAATAGTCTTTTGCTGCATCAGATGATGTTGATAGTTGCTAGAGGGTTGCAGATGTTTCAGTGCTTCAAGATGTGGCTAGTCTTCAGTCCCTGGTGCTAGGTAACGTCAAGTCTATTTGACAGTGGTCTGCTTACAATGGAAGACCTCGTTAACTCTTAATAACTCCAAACTAATAAACTTACAACGAGTACCAGAGCCACTTTTTTTGTCTCTTTCTACAAGGGCAAAGACCTTTGAGTTTTTATCCAAATCTTTTTACAAAAAATAGAATTGACTTAATTGATACTATTTATCTTCCATTTTCATGACTGAGCTTCATAGGCATAGGGGAGAGGGAAGGTTTACAGCCTCAACTGTTTGTCTAACCCGCTGTGTTGTTCTAAACTGAAGCCTTGGCATTATCCTGTTTATTCGATGTGTAGAAAAAACAAAATGTATACCTGCCTAATCATAGATAATTTCTAACAGATATTTTCTGGATAGTATTCTCTTACTGAGCAGCTAAAGTGTCAGCTTGTTGCAAGATTTTAGATTACCTTGCTATTACATTACCTAGATTACCTTATGATTTCTAAATAACACATGCAATACAGTAGGGAAGTCAACCTTTTTTGTAATTCTGCAAACTAATTGCTTGGTCACCCATTTGCATCATTGCAAAGCACTGTCACTTTGAGGGCTGATGCGGACTTGCTAATGTTCATGTCTTCCAAATAGACTGCGATTCTTAGGACCTATGAAGTACATTTTGAAAGTCATATAAAGAAGAATTATAAACACAAGCAAAGAACCAGTTTGCCTCTTTTTAGAGCTGCCTACTCTCTGAGGTGTGTTCTGCCTTTTCTTCCATTTCACCACGTGTATCCATCAGTAATTTCACATGAAGGAACGCAAAACAGGTCAGAGTAGCATCTACTCTGGTCAAAAGCACAAAAAAGTGCTCATTGCACTCAGCGCCAAGAAAAATCTGGCTCTAATGTCTGGGAGATGCCTCAACCAAGAGTGAGAGAGATGTATCTACTCCGAGAAGAAGATATGAAAGGTTAGTAAGTGTTCTTCCCCTCTACTTAGTACACATCCCTGGCCATGTAATGTTCCTCACAGTGGAGATGATTGCTGTCTTTAAGAATTGTATACAGATAATAGTCAGTGTAAGGTACCATTACTTGCTTTTTAAATATAAATGTGCATCTGTTTGGGAGCGATGGGCTACTTTTTCTATAGTATCTCTTTGATTAATGTTACTGTTGTTTTCAAGCCTAGGAAAAGAAATGTATTGAAGTACGTTGTAGAGTGTATTTTTGTTCTGTGCAGTAATGTTGCTTTATTTCTTTATAAGAGCCAATTAGATGACAAAGCAGGTCTTAGATGTAGAGATGTCACTACAATATTCTAAGTTTTTAGAAGGAAAATTTTTCTGATGGAACTTCTTTAATCGTATTATTAGTGGAGTTTTTTGATCAAAGGCTCATTTCCTACCTGAGGGAAAAAAATGGTTAATAACTGTAACGGAGGAGAAAAAAAGTATTTTTCTACGAACATGTCAGCATGATTGTGTACTCATTCTACATTTAAGAGCCATTTTTTGGTCTACCTTACCCCATGTGCAGATACCGGGATAAAAGAGCAAAAGGGTTGTGTCTTCCTCCGTGTACGCTGATTCTCTGTCTCCTCTTCTCATAGCCACTGTAGCATCCTGCCTCCACGTTCCTGGCCCCATGCACAGTCTGAGAAGTCATTTGAGGGGAGGGAGCAGTCAGAATGCTTTTGTGTACAGATAGCCAGCTCTCTTGTAATAATTTATAAGGACTGCATCAGGAGCACAAACTGGGGAATCTGGAGAGCTGCCCTAAGTTGTGCTGATGGTTGTACGTGACCCTGACCCTCACTGAGGAAGGTGCAAGCCACCTCTCTTACATCCTTGTACCCTTGCTGATATAAGAACAGCAATGAATCTGAGTTGATGTGGACAATCTGTAGGTATTGAGAGGAACCACATGGTAAGGACAGCCACTGTGAACTTCTTGTCTCCAGACAGCGGCCTTTTTTTATTTTTTTTTTTCTGCTGTGTAACTCATGTCTTCAGGTTAGCCTAAACAGAGACAGCAGTGCAAAATGATGTGTGAGATAATGTGCCTGTACAATAAATCCACTCATTTGTGTGTGCCGGGGTAAACTCAGGTGCATATTTCCTGGATCCTTTTATTAAAGTAGATTTTGCTACTCTCTGAATTATTAGTGGATTGTTTTTTTCTGGAGACGTGGAAGTAATTGTGAACGTCTGTGAAACGCTAGTAGCATATAAGCACTGTGAGCAAGTATCCACACTGTGAAGTGGTGGTGTGAGCAACTGATGAGTTGTGTAAATTGACCTTTACCTGTCCTTTAATTTTCCAGTGCCATATCAAGCTGGGATTATTTTTTTTACTGTATAGATACGACTTAATTCAAGGTCAGTATTTAACTTGCAACTTGAGCTAAGATTACAGCAAAACCAAATCTAATATCAAATTTCAAAGAAGCCTGCAGGAGTGGCTCTTAGATCAAAAAGTAATAGTTGATCTGACATGCCAGTCTCATTCACGTATGGGCCTTTTGAAGAATGAAACTATTAATTCCTATAAACATAAAGGCAAAACCTAGGGAAATAAGAGCACTTATCATCCAAGCACGTACTCTGAATTAAAGACTACAAGGAAGCATAGTTATATATTTGATTTGCTAATCCTGTATAAGAATTCAAATTGTATTGCTATTGTAAAGCTTTCAATGCCATTGAGGTTCTGACTGCCCAAAGTAACCCCTTTTGCTGGCCATTGCTGAGCTCTGTGCTGCCCCACCTAGATCGCTACAAGTATCCCAGCAAATTATTCTGAAGCTAGAACAGGCATGTCTAGAGTCTACTCCAGCCAGTGTTATGACTGCATTTTTAATTACTGTGAGTTAACATAATTTTTTCCTTTATGAGGACAACTTTTGGAGACACTTCTCTTTCTCTTTGATTTTATTGTTTCTGTTGGTGTAAGATAAAAGACGCTCAGACTAAAGGAGTATAGAGCTTGTTTTTTTCTTATGGAAAAAATATATGCCAGTGTGAACACATCTTACATTAAAAATATAGTATGTCAGTTGCACTTCACACTTTTAAAATTCTAAGCAATGATGTACACAAGAGGTTTTAAAGTAACTTTAAACAGGATCTTATGTTGCATATGTCTTGGGTCATTCTGGACTCTCTAAAAGCAAATTTTGTGTTACAGAATTACTTTTACACATATCCACATTTAGCCATGTGTAGATCAACTATAGATAGCTACATAGAAGTTCTGTGGTAGAGAATTGACATAGCAAGCAGTATAGAATATAAAACTGAAATGGGCTGTAATGAATCAGTCTTGACTTAAAATCATAAAGGATTTAGTTAAATCCTTAAATTCACTTATTCCCAACAGGCAAGAATTAGAACATTGCTATTTATAGCAGCAAAAAAATGGCTTGCTAGAATACTACATGACCTGAAGTTCTCTAGTCTAAATATCATTTAATCTAAATATACTTATCAGTGGCTCGAAAAAAGTTTTATGTGAAATAAAGCTTGATACTCAAAAATCATTTGGCCGAGATGCAATGTATTTAGCAAATAGCTGATTTAAGACCAATATGAACAACCACCAAAACAATTGTTTAATGAGAACAGCAGTTCTGCTTTATAAGAATGCTCTTCTGGGAGCCAGCGGTATGCTGAATTTCCATTAGTTTCCCATGTGAAAGTGATCTTTGTCTTCCCTTCCTAGCTGCACATCTATGTCCACTGCCACCTTCATGAATCTTAGTTTACCTGTTGGCTGCATGTGCTGGGAGGTCCTATTGGCATAAGAGGAATATAACTATGCCCTGGAAAAAGAGGATTTCTGTTTTCTTGTTTGTTCCCTGTACTGGATGTGCAGTGCCTGTTCTTTTATTGCTCTGAATGCTGAGCAGACATTGCGCTCAAATATTAATCCTGCATAGATAACTCTTCCTCCTAGGTCAGCAAGAATGTTCATGGAAGGGCTTCATAACAGTTCTGCATTTCCATTTTCAGTTACTGTTGAAATGGCCATATCTTTTACCTGATGATGTGGATTTTTCACATGAAATCAGGCAATTATTTTCTGTTTGATGTTATCAGTTTAGAATTTAAATATTTTTCTTAATGCAATTCCATATACGTTATTCATAATTATATAGTTACTTAATCAAGTACATTTCAAAATACATACAGAACTGTTCAGGATAACCATCCAGTAACACATCATGTGTGCCTATACTAATCTATAACCTTATCTCTTCGGCCAAGTTTTTCACAAAGTGATGTCAAACTCACTATTTTTTGCATAACAAGTTATTTGGGTTTTTTAATGCATAAAATGTGACTAGCATTGTTTTAATGTATAGATGTGACTCTCCATATGACGGGGGGATATCAGCGGGAGTGCTGTTAGAATAGGATCAGATGCTCTGTTCTGCATGGTAGACAGAATATCTGTATTTAAGATAGGTTGGGTACAAACTTCAGATTCTAATGTCTACATTTCATTGTACATATGCATTAGTATATCTTGGTATACAAACTACTGTATTCATATACATTCTTTGCCAAGCTGGTATTCTAGATAAACACCAATCATACAGTTTGGTAACAAGGAATTTATTTATGCATATGTATGAATAGATATAGTAATACCATTTATATCTATAAATTACTGCTATTCCAATGGATTCTATATTTTTAACTTTTTTTATTGGTTGTAAATTAGATTAACTTCTCCAGTTTAATATTTTCTGTATGACTTTCTAATCGAGTTCTATCATGCAGGAAAAGAAACCAAGGGAAGATCTTAAAACCTCCCTAACACAGATAAGATATTTAGATTTCCTTGTAGTGGATGTTGACCCATATTGTCACATGCAAGTGAAGCCTTTTTGTGACTGATTGATTATTAGATTGCAGAGCATATTAGAAAAACAATAGTAATTTATAATAAATCTTTAGTTTTCTTTAGTTTTCAATCCTGTGTTCTAGTGAGACTGTTTGTAAAGAAACCAAGTATTGGGATTTTGTGTGACTCACTGAGGTAGGTAATTCTTAATCTCTGAAGAATATACATTCTGCAGTCCATGGAAAGTACACTGTTGATTGTATAGGAGCTATTTGAATTGCTTGATATATTACCAAACACTCGATTAGTAAATAATGCTTTACCTAAGTGAATTTTGCTTACAGAGAAATTCCATGCTAGATACAGTATACCACAGACTTAAAAGTAAATGAGAACGTGTTTGGTTTTTCTCAAGTCTGTGATCTGGAATGATAGCATAGGAGGGAGTTATGCTGTGCCAGAAGCTCTTGGTAAAATCCAAACCCCCCCCAAAATATATCTAGTTTCATGTTTTCTTATGTACTGTGTATGTGAACAAGGCTCATCCATGCTTGCAAATCTTTTAAAAAGATGTTACTGTTATTACTGATGTGGCTGTCTAGAAAATGTGTGCTAATGTATACAAACATGCAGAGTACATATTTCTGATGTTGAAATAGTACAGAGTTAATGAAATTGTATGATTTTGTGGGAAGACCAGCAAAAATGTAATTATTCAGAGGCAGGGTTGTGAATGATTTTGGTTGTTTTTTGGCATTAAACTTGGTGAAGTTAATTATTTTTTGTGTGTGTGAAGCAGAAAGCCTGGTTTTGGAATGAGATACATGTTAGATTTTGTGAACTTGTTCACAGTATTTCCTCTCACTACCAGTCATTCTTATACCATGTGTTCTAAGCTAAGCAATCCAGATTCCAGATGAGTGTTGATGTCTACAGCACAAACATCTGTTTTATCATCCTTTAGTACTGGTGAGTTATTTCCTCTGTTCATCTCTTAAGTTGTCTGTGGAAAAATTATCCATCTATGACTTAATCAGATCCCATTATCCCCAGTTACTCTGGCTTCAGCACAGAACTTCACCATATAGGATTCAGTGTGGGTGTTATTTTAAACCAGGCCTTGCTCTGCTAATTTGAAGTAGCATTTGAAGTTGCTACTGCTCTTTACAGAGATGTTTTAGGTGTTTCATAGGTGAATGTACTAAATAGGTTCTTATAACCTACTTTATCTAATTTAGCCTTTTTTTTTTTTTTAATTTGCTGTGGTTTTGCCTTGTCTGGATTATTCCTTCTCCTGTAATCCTATGTATTTGAAAGTTAGCTCTAGAAACCTTTGCTAAACTTCTCATAGTGTGATGTTCTCCATGGAAGTCGCATCTCATATTTAGTTGCTTACTTGCTTAAATGCTCTGCTATATCAGGGTTTAAGGATTTAATCCTTTACAACGCTTAAGTATTGCATCACATATGTAAGATTTAAAAAGCCAATGAGCAGGCTGGATAATGCTAGGAACCCAAGTTCTGTATTAATCTGATGAGAACGGTGAGTTAACTTGTCTGAGAGAAATACCATCAATTTTCCCTCCCTGTTTCATTTCTGATTTGAGCCTTTGAGAGTTTGGATTTTTCTGAAAGGAGCTGAAAACTGGGGTTCTTCTCTGAAGTACATGAAGAAGGCACATCAAAATCTGTGAATAAAAATTCTGCATAGAATCAAATACAAGAATTTTATTAGAATATTTGTTGGAGTTTTGTATTATAGTTGTGAGATTAAATTCACTCTATCAAATAAGAAACAAATTACAGTCTCCTTCATGTGAGGATCTGTCATCCTTATGTAAGCATAGATTCAGGTCTTTCTCTAAGTCCATATCCAGTGGTTTTTAATCACGCTTTTTGTTTTCTGCCCTGAGTATATACGGGAAGGTTATTGTTACACAGACTTTCCAAAAGATTTCCTTGTTGCCATGAGCTTGCTGCCAGGCCTCTGGAAAAATTTCAGAAAATGTATTCAGCTGGATTTATTAATTCAGCAGAATGGTATCAGTGACACTGGCTGAGCTAAGTAAATTCTAACACTCAAGGCATTAACATTTCTCTGACTACAGTGCCTTAATTTTTAATGAAGCCATACTGTTTATTCCAAAACTTCAAGGAATGTCCTCAGTATCATTTTGAAATTTCCAACTGATTATGATTATATATGAAAGATCTAGTTTCTGTTAAGTTTCTTTGATTTTACTTCATGTATCTTAGCCCCCTGGAGCACTTCTAGGTGGTCAAGCAAAGAAAGTCAGAAGCCCTCACTTAGAACAGAAAAATAGGGGCTTGTGGTTTGGGAAGAAGGAATAATGAAAGGCAAGGGAAGTTATAGTTGGTAAAATGGATGGAATTAGGATTGGTGAAATGAGGATTCTGGTAGGATTTTTTTGTTGTCAGAAAATAAAGGTTTTCAAATGCAAAATATTGGCTTGGAATGAAAAGGGTTCTTCTCATCTTGTTGAGAAGCAGATGAGATGCTCCATTTTATCTCTGTTTTCCAGCCAAGTAAGCAAGCGTGTGAGGGAAGCATGGAGATACACAGTTATTTACTAAAATGTAGCTATTTTTTCTTTATTTTCAAGGCCACCTTGTACAGAAAGCTTCCAGATCTGAAGATCGACATTCACTGCCTCCTGTGTTGCAAACTGAACAATATTCCCCACATGAAGTCTTGTAACATCTTGCAGTAAGACACTTGGAGCCGATTTACACATTGGTCTATATGTAGGTTTTGTTTTGCCACTGTACTGTGGAAAGAACTACTGCCGTTAGACAAGCTTTGTTTGGATCAGGAATGTGCTTAGAAATACATTTTGCTGCTTGCAGTTTAGTCAAGAATTGTGGAGCTGTATACCTTGTGAAGTAGTAGCGTTCTGCTATTCCAGTCGTTTTTCTTTTTTTTTTTCCTAACACAAATGGGTTTATGTGGACTGATTTACTAGTAAGTCAGTTACATCAGACGTTTCATATGTCACATTCTTTACTATTGGAAATTATTGTTTACTATTCTGACTTCTTGGGTGAAATGAATAGCATTGTTGAAAAATGTAAACTGCCTCTGGTTTCATTATAATACGCTTTTGTATGACCATGATGGTGATGACATCTACAGTTTATCAATCTCCAGCAGTTTGAGCAAGGAATTGTGAGGCTTGCTGAGCTGGAAAATCAAATTGTATAACCAGTTTGTCTTTCACACATCTACTACTTCTTAAGGATGGCTTATTAATTATATGGAGTTTAAAAGTCAGAGCATTATATAATTCCTTCCTGTTTCAACATTTCAAAGTATGCTAGTAATATACAGACTATTGATGGAAAACTTACAGTAAGTTAACAGTACAATTATTCCTTAATGTGTATGTTTCCAGGAGTTAAAAAGAACAGTACCTAAAAGGGGCCTACAGGAAAGCTGGGGAGGGGCTTTTTACAAGGGCATGGAGTGATAGGACAAGGGGCAATGGCTTTAAACTGGGAGAGGGAAGATTTAGATTAGATATCAGGAAGAAATTCTTCGCTATGAGGCTGGTGAGGCAGTGGACCAGGTTGCCCAGAGAAGCTGTAGATGCCCCCTCCCTGGAAGTGTTCAAGGCCAGGTTGGATGGGGCTTTGAGCAACCTGGTCTGCTGGAAGGTGTCCCTGCCCATGACAGCGGAGTGGGAACTGGATGGGCTTTAAGGTCCCTTCCAACCAAACCATTCTATCATTCTATGAGATAACAGTCTATCAGCCTCACACTTAGGTGCATGGTGCATATGATTAACTGATATGGCTTACACAGTTTTATCACTGTACTTTGATTTTTATCACATTTGTGAGTCAGGGCCCATTAGCTTCAATAAAGACTTGGAGTAAAAACATCCACTGACCATGTCTGTGTTCTAGGAATTGGTATTAAAAATTCAGTGTTTGGGATTCACGCTTTGAGGAAGGTGTAGTGGAATGCTGTGATACAGAGGTGTCTTTTGGAAAGAAGCCATTTGTGGTCAGTAAAGATTCTTTTCAAGGTTGTTAACCTCTGTATCCTTAAATTATATTTATATAGCTGCCTAAATTATTCCTGCAGTTTCAGCTGGAATATATTCCTCAACCAAAACAATTGTGTAACACAGCTGTTACCTTTGCCACATAGATGCCTACCTTTCAGTTATGGCTGAAGTAATCTCTGGGTAACTTCTAAGATGGTTGCACTGGTTACAATTTTTCATACACATGTGTTTGAATATTGATTAGGTTGTTAGGCTTATTAACATTACTATTACTGCATTTTGTCAAGACATAGGACTGTCATCCAGAAAGTCTATCTGTTGGCTTACAATAGGGCATATTAGCTTGACAACTGTTTTGTTAGAAGTTGGAGTGTATTTGTTGTATTCACCTATTGTTGCTAAAGTGTTTAATTCTGTATTGTAAATGTACTGGAAGGCTATAATAGATGCATGGTTTTCTATTAGAAATATTTAAATTTCAGTCTTTTTAAAAAATGAGTGCATGTTATGTGCAACTGAAGATATATAATCATACCTTGTTCTATTTCATTTTCTCTTGACAGTGCTCGTATATTTTCTTCCTCTCTTGTCAGTCTCAGTTTCTGCATCAGAATAGCATATTCATATTTGAAAAGTTTTTCACCAGAGACTTGCATCTTTTTTCAAAATACTGGTATCTTATTCAAAACTTGTCTGGTAGCTCCAGAGAACAGTAGTGTGTGAGCTAAGACAGCCCATTACAGATAAATCTTTTCAAAGTCCATGTTCCTCACTGAGGAACCATGTCAGGATGAAGTATTTTGAGGTTAATGTGAAACTTGAAGGCTGATTTTTCTGACACATACTGGCTCCAGATTTGTACAGTGAATCTGCTGCTCAGAAATCTGGGTCAGCTCATCCTGTCTGTGTTTTTGCTGCTATTACAACCCAAGCATACGAGACTAGGGACTGATTTTTATCATGCAAGATATGATGGAGAATATCATATAAATTAGGGTAGTATCACTTTGCTTCTCCAAATGTGTGTGCTTTGGTGGAGGGACTTGTGAGAACAATGATAGAAGTTTCCTGTTGAACAAAAGAGGAGATAAATACTTAACTAAGTGCCCAAGCGAAAAAAGGAGGCACTTCAGTTTCTTAAAGTTCAAATTATCTTTTTATGAACAAATTCCAAACTCTGAACCAGTGGAGTTTCCGTAGTAAGTGTCACACTGACATTTTATACTGCCAGTAATGAGATGAACCCGCAACATAATAGCATTAGCTACATCTACCAGTCCTGTATTTTATCTAAATCTACCTGTCCTGGAAGTGTCTTTTTGTGGGTGTTTTTTCATGTGGGAAAGGAAGTCAGTCTTAATTTTGATACTCTAGGTAGGCTACCTGTCCTTTCACAGTCATATTGATAGCAGACAACTCTGTCGGGTTTGCCCTGAATGTGATGGTGGATGATGTTTCTAGGAGATGTAACATCTGTGGGACTGGAAGGTGTTCACCACCTTGCCTGAGGCCATACTGAGGCGGTTACGTTACATCACTGTCCACTGTGCATGCCACTTTTCCATATCCCTGATCAAAACTTGGTAATTTAGCCAGAATAATTTTTAAGTTGCATAAGTAAGAACATATCTGCAGTGTGCATTTTTCAGTTATCTTCTAATGAAGAGTTATTTTGTCCTTTGCTAGGCCTTTTAATTTTAATGGTTGCAGAGGTTCAAGGGATGTCTAGTGTTCAGATTTTAATGCCACCTTTACATGGCTGCAGAAAATACCTTAGTGATACCACCCTTATATTTGTAAGCTGAGGATCCCTAGAAGTATAGGTCAGTTGCAGTACATTAAGGCTCCTCTTTACTCAGAGCCACTAAAATTTTAACCTTTTTTTACGTTTGCATGCAAATAATAATGTATTGTTAGAGTTGCACAATTCTCAACTTTCCACCCCAAGCCTTGTTACGATGTGCTATTGAGCTGAAAATAAGAACCTGTGTCCCCCTCTTGGGCTCTGCTCCAGCAGTGCTTAGGTACTAAGGAGCAGATGCTTCTTTCTCCTGCTGTCTGCTGTTTACTTGCAGTTGTTACCCAGTTCCTTTAAATCCCAGCACTGAGATGCCAGCAATCCAGATACCAGAAAGTCTGCTTCATTTTTCCCCTCAAGAAATCTGATTTGGCAGTTTTCTGTTCTTTGACTGGAACTTTTAAAGACGCCTTAATTTTATGTATTTCGGCTTTCTGTAAAATACTTTGTATGCTGTAAATGAAGATGTATCATCTCAAAATGAAGAGTCACATGTTTAATTGCAAATGACTTGAGCTTACTGCATTTTGGTGTAATTCCGTGATGTCCTCACCCAAGAACAGCACATGATTATTTGTAAGCTTGCCATATCTAGGAGGAAATTTGATAAGGCTTTCAGAATCTGCGTTGTAAGGCCAGTATTTGCTGTGATCCAATAAGGGAGCACGCTGTGGTGGCATCACTCGAGAGAGTAAGCGTGGTGTGACTGCTGCTGGCTTCTTGGATCATGCTGTCTAATGAAAGATTAATGAGGAGGTGATGCTTTGTAACAAACATCTAATACTGCCACCAGGTCATAAGTTTGATTTGAACCAATCAATATAATTCATTCTGCTAAAGGTAGATAATGATAGCATGCTTATGAGAAATGAGATGGCCTGCAATCTAAGACAGCCTGCTCATTCTTACTGTGTCAGCTTTAAAGAAACAGTATTCATTTTATGATGTCATCTAAATCTGGGGAAGAAAGAAGAGTTTAAATTCTGAAGGAGAATGTTAGGAAAACTTTTTTTAAAAATGAAACTCAAGGAAACTGAACTAAAGGAATCCTTATATTAAAATTAAATCAGAGTTAAATCTCAATGAAACATAATGGGGGGGAAGAAAAAGGTGTCATTCTCAGAGTTAATAGTATCTGAAAGAGAAAAGAGTTTGATTTGACCTTGGGGTTTAAGGACCAGATGTCCATTAATGTCTGTGTTCTTAATCCTAGGAGTAACTCGCTTGCCTGTGAAAGACAGGGGGTCAAGTCCCCACCTATGTCATATTGGTACATCTGAGGAGAGAGGGAAAGAAATTGGACAATCATTCTTGTACTAACAGAGGGCCAGATAAGTTTCTGATGTAACCTAGATGAGGGTTTTTTTTAAATTATACCAGCTATATTAATTCCAGAAAGCAACTACAGAGCACGGAGGAGGGTATGTATTCAAGTATTTCCCTCAGATATAATTCTATCAGAGACTGAAAAATCTGAGAATTAGAGGGCAGAATGAGGAAACATAAAGGCAATATTTTCTTCTGAACTTTTTACTAAAACCTTTGAGCTAGATTTTGCATTCTTGCTTCTATCTAGGTAAATACTGTGCTGTGAAGGTGTTGGCGGTGAGTTATTGTAGCTACACGTGGAATAAGATACTGTAAAATATGAATAATGAAGCTTGACTTTTGAGCTCTTGATTGTGAGACCTCAGTTTTCCAAGCTGCAGAGTGGGAACTCCCTGCTTTTCTCTTAAAAAACAAACAAGTTCAAATTCTCTGATGAAAGATTCTGATTTTCATAGCAAAATAGTATTTTGCTGTCATCTAGGTATATATAGGACCATACTGACCTGGCTCCAGTTACTTCTTAGGTACAAAATAATATTTTTAAATAATCATGACAATTTATTTCCTAAATGAAAATAGTATTTGCTTCATGTTTAGAATACTTGCCTGTGTGGTACTTTCTTTCTGTCTAGGTTGGCAACATAATGGACTTTGTAAATGTTAGCACTATCTTCATTAACAATGTTGCATTCCTAATACCTGGAACAAATTGAAATGATCACCAAAAAATCAGTTTGTCTTCAAAACAGCGATACCACATCTAGAAAAGACACTAAAAGCCAGGAGAATTTTTGTGCTAACATCATTTTCCAGGAGCACAGGTGCACCAAAACACTTCCTTGCAGTGAGTAAGCAGTCTAGTTGGTGAGTAAGCCACTTCTAAAGCACTGAATATCAATTCTAATAGCAATTTCAGACTTATATTTTGCCACTTTTACACAGTTGTAAGAAAGATGCATATTGTCATTAGATGACATTTCTTAATGTTTAGCTTTCTAGTTTTCATGGTACAGTAGGGGTGAGAACAAATTAGTCACCCCTAGCTGCAATTTGAGAATCTTCCCTTCAGTCACTGAAGCAGTATCTCTTTTATTTGATTTCTTCCCCTCTGTATCGATTGCATTTTACCTCCAGACTGCACTGTGATCAATTGCTATCGTGTTTCTTGGATTAACTTGGATTTCTCATCTTTTCTATTTCCGTTTCCTTTTTTCTATTCCAGTAAGTGCTTTAAAGTTTTAAATGTTTAAATAGAACCTCTTTCCCATAAAGCTTGGAATTTGCCAGGATCCCTTCCTAGAGGAGGAGCATGGTCTAATGGTCAACACACACCTGGGAGATGGACGTTGCTGTGTTCTTATCCTAGTTGATTTACTTTTGTGGCCTTAGGCAGGTCTCTAAACTACCTACCAGGAGAGCCATTAGGATTAGTTGAACAGGCAAAGTGCCATGTAATGCTTAACATTATGTCTGACTTTAAGAATACTGTACATTTACTGCCAGCCTTTGAAAACAAATTCTGTGATCTTAGTGGGGAAAATTGTGTTTCTTCAGTGATCTTGCCTGAAGAATGACAATAAGATTCCTGATTCCAGCAACACGAAATCATAAATGCACAGACTTTCTTTTCGTGGTGAAATTAAACTATGTCATATTTCTGTTTCTCCTTGGTAACTGATAATTTCTGCTAAAATTTCCTGTAGCTCTTAGAGAATAACAGAAGTTTATCTATATTTGTGAGGATCCATGTTGAAATAAATTTCAGAGTTGTTGCTATCCATAGTCCTGGAACAGAAGACGGAAAAAGAGATATCCAGAAGAAAAATATGCTAAAACTGATGTCTGGAGAAAGTAGTACATAATGGTAGTCATTTTAAGTTGTAATTATTTACACATGAAGGATATTGTAAAGGAAATATTCAAAGTAGTGAATTTTGTCAGTTTGTTAATAGTTTGATCAGACTTTTCTTTCGTAACAGACATTTTATTTACATCTTTAGCATTTATCTCATTTTTATTACTGTGTTGCCTGGGAACTCAAGTCAGACTTTTCTGTAATTGCTCTATTTTGATTTAATTTTTCTTGAACATGAGTGACAAGACCTTACATGTAGTATGCTTCACTATGGTTAGCACTTTGTATCCTGATGTTAATGCTTCTCTATCTTTCCTGGCAACATCTCACCCAGATTATCTTAGTGTTTTCTGTGCCACATCACCATGATTGCTCATAGTCATCTTCTGATGGACTAATACACCCTCTTCTTTCTCCTCATTTGTTATTTCCAACTTGTCACAGGAATTCTTACTCCTATGTGTATGACCATGCGCTTTACCTAAGTTCATTCTGTTTCTGTTATTGCAGAGTTACCCATTCTCCTTTGGTTTGGAATACCATCTTTCTTTGTACTAACAGCTTATCACAGACCTGATTTCTGTGCCAAGGTCAGAAGAGAAAATATTTGGTATGTCCCAAGACAGATACATGAGGAATTACCCTAACAGTTTCCCTCCAGCCTGATACATTCAATTATTTTCTCTTCAGCCAGTGCTATAGAAATACAAGAACATATATTCCAAATTTTCCTGTTAAGTTTATACATGGATCTTAGATTGTATAAATCATACTGAAGTGTGAAAATGGATCCCCCAACAGTGATCAGAAAAGTCTCTGTGAGGTTCCAGACATTCTTCAGGTATTTGCAAAGCAGCTCCACGCCGACCACTGTGCCAGCATTAAAATTTGCTAGCTGAGCATCACATTTAAGAAGGCATCCCTGCAATTGGTACTTGCTCTGACTCTGTTCTCCATGTAACCATGGCTGTGCTTTGGAGCTGCCAATGGTGTCATGTGTTTTTGAGTACCTTTCAACGGCAGAACAAGCCAGTGTTTGTCATAACTGGAGTTCAAGTTGTGGTATCCATATGCACATGCTCAGAGCTTTATTCAGTCAGGTCTTGAATACTGCCAAGGATAGAGACTATGCAACTTCTTTGGACAACCTTCTCCAATGTTTGGCTGGTGAAAAAGTTTATCCTTATGTCAGGTTGGAGTTTCTTGTTTCAGTTTGTCCTTTTGTGTCTCATACTTCTGCCATGCTGTGCTAAGAAAAGCCTGTCTCTGTCTTATTGGTAACCTCCTCACAGGTATTGAAAAGGTGCCATTAGGTCCTCCCAAAGCCACCTCTTCTCCAGGCTGAACAAGCCCACTTCCCTCAGCATCTCCCCACCCAGCCTCTGCTCTAGCCCCCTGACCATCTTGGTGGCCCTTCAGTGAACTCACTCTGGCTTATCAACATCTTTCTCATACTGGGAGGCCCAAAACTGGGCGCAGTATTCACAATGCAGTCGAAAGCATGCTGAGTGAAGGGGGATAATCACTTCTAATGATCTACTGGCTCTGTGCCTGGTGGTACAGCCCAGGATGTTGTTGCCCTTTGCTGCCGGGGCACACCACTGGCTCCTGTTGTTGCTGCCAATGTCCCCAGCTGCCCAGCCAGCTGGTCTCCAGCCTGTACTGATGCGTGGGGGTTTTCCTTCCCAAGTGCAAGTCTTTCATTTGCCCTTGTTGAATTTCATAATTTTGTATCAGCCCAACCCTCGAGCCTGTCTGGGTCCCTCTGACTGGTGGCCCTGCTTTCTTGAGCATAGTTGACTGGTCTGCCCAGTTTGGTGTCATCTGGAAACTAGGTGAGAACACACTTCATTGCCTCCTTGAGGTCACTGATAGATGTAAAACAGAGCAGGTCCTAGTACAGACCTGTGCAGTACTGCACTTGTTACAAACCTCAAGGCTGAGGACAACACATTAACCACTACCTTCTGAAACCAACTATCAAACCAGTTTTTTACCCATTTCATCAATTCATCAATGTCACTTATTTTTGGTAATTCAGTTACTGCATTTAAGCCATGATAGCGAGGGACAAGGATAGTCTGGAGAAAAGCAAGCTATGGATAATACTACTGCTTTTAAGTCTGAACTTTTAAACCTAAATTGATTTCATTTATTCTTAGCTGATCCTGAGCTAAGAAGTCCGTGAAACTGGCTGCTCAGTGGAATGCAGTGTAGAGGCATCCAGGCTGGTGCATTGTAATAATTATAATGATATCTTGAATCTAGTGAAGTTCATTAACTCAGATGAAGAGCTGTGTGAACTATGTTACTTCTGAACGCAGGTTTGCCTGAGGATCATTATAGCCATATTTGTGTACTGTTGCTTAGGCCTGGTGCACTTAAGCTAGCATGCACATTACTATTTTAAGTATCTCTGCACCTATGTCCTGATTTATCTGCCAAGTAGGTAGTCCACCCACAAACTTGACTGAGTTATTGACTATGGGCTGACAGTGGGGTCTCTTTGTAACTAGGCAGTTGAATCTGAGCATGTCTTTAGTTCATGTTTTCCAAGGCAACCTCCTGCTCGTATTTTGCATGTGATTTGGCAAATACAAACTGAGTCATTTGGTAAGCTTGTTATCTGATGTCATTCACAAATTAAGCAGATGTTTAAATGATCCTGCTTACCTTTATAGTTATTTGCAATTGTAGAATAAACAGTGAAGCAGGAAACCCTTTACAACTAGGCCCTGAACATTTTGGTCTTGATTTTGCTTCAGTTGAAACTTTTGGAAAACTTGGCACTAATGTCGATGGGAACAAGATGGGGCATGTTTATAGAATAAAGACATTATGTTGGCTGGCAATGGTGCAATGTATGTGAATAAAAATGGTTTATCTCACTAAATGTTAAGAGGTTTGCCTGAAATCACTTTCAATATCCTTTCTTGTTCTCTATACAGTGAAGTATGTAATTAGGGAACACGTTATACAGCAAACTGAGTTTGAAAAATTGATTTTTAAAGCATAAAAGAGGCAGTGACTGAAGTCCTGCCAGGATCTATCGAATACTCACATGTATTATATTGTAAACATAATACGATTATACTGTATGTTGTCATAATAATTGGCGGTGGTATTGGAGTCAGTCATTGAGTGCTTTGTTCATGTGGTAATAGATGACAAGGGCTACAACGTTTGTTGGCAGCAAACTTGTTTTCCTTTCTGTTTTTCTTAGTAAATTGGTTTCAAAATAGGTTTGGGGGGTGGTGGTGGTGGTGTGTTTGTTTTTTTTTTCTAAAAACTGACTATCTTAGCATCCAGATGGCTTTATCTCTTTTTAATAAGATTTGGGACATTCTCCTTAAAAGCAGTGTTCAGTTAGTGCTGCCACAAAGGCTGCGTTCTTCACTTTTCTTAAAGCATGGCACTGTGACAACAGAGAGAGGGAAGACTTAGTAGTGATCAACAGTGCAGAGGGCTGGATTAAGTGAGATTCATTAGGATCCAGGGCTGAAAGGTATCATGAATCAGCAGAGAACATAAAAACTGAATCTGGAGGCCAGCAAATAATTTTAGATTACTGCATGGGAACAACTTATCCATTAGTCTCCATAGGCTTGATTCTGTAATCCTAACTCATGCAAGCCATGTCCCTGGGTTCCAGTGCGCTGCCATGTGACGGGAGCTATTTCTTGTGAGTATGCGTGGCAGAACTGCTCCATTTATTTGCAAAGGTCCTGAAGGGGCAGCCAGGTTAGATAACAATTGGGAAAGGGGCATTTTTCCTGCTACAAGACATTTGTTACTGAGTTATTTGCTGGAGTTTTACGGGGCAAGACTCTCTTAAAATGATTTCTGTTGAGATCCTGACCATACGTGTGACAGGGCTGTGCAGGATCCTGAAAGACAATTTGTGGTGGCTTGAGGCACTCGCAGTAGGCATGCATTTCCCTTATGATGGACTGAATTTCACCTAATACAAGTTTAACAGCTGAAAAAAGGTTGCCTGTACCGGCTTTTCATCTTCCATCAAATTCAGACTATAGCCTCGACTACTTAGCTTCAGATTCCTGTGAAATCAGCACCAACACACACCCTGTGCACCACCATTTTTTTACTTTTACGTATATCCTTCACTTTTTGCCAGTTTGAGTCAGCTCTTGCTGACTTCAGTTGCACATGCTACAGCCATATGCTTCCACCCTTTCCAGGCTTCCATGCCTTTTCTTGTACTGTTTATGTGCCTGTCCTGCCTGTCCCTGTGTCAATCATTTTCCATCTCATTTCATGCTGTGTACTGCTCTCCATCTCAAAGTCCATTTGTGTCTGTCTTCATTCTCCGTGTTATTCTTTAGTGCCTGATTCTTTTTTGGTAGTCTCCTTTAGATCACTGGCTACAGAATATGCCACCTGCATGTATCTCTAGTTCTGCCAGCAGAACAGGAGTTGCAATATAATCAGTTCTACAAGAATGTCTTGTTCCTACACAGGAGACATAACTTTATTTTGTTTTCCACGGATGTATGCACTTTGACTTTCTTTGTTGACCACACAATATTCTGAATCTGCTCAGGCAGTTATATGGAAGGGATGGTATTCAGCTGCTGTGAGATGTCTCTACCTGTAGTCAGCATTTAGAAACGCTGTGTATCTGCAAGTGAAGAATAGCACCTTTAGTTGAATATTCAGAGAGAAATGGAAACTGGTAGAATACTTGCCCAAAGTGACATTTATCATTGCCTCTATCACTATTTTTCCTCTTGAAAATGCTAGCAGATGGGTGACCTTTGATGTGATGTGGTGCTTCTCAAACAATATGGTGGGATTTAGCCCAGTACTGAGTCATAGGGAAAAGGGGCATCGTTTGAACCACTAATAAAATTTGGAGTAATATCTTAGTTCTTTAGGGGTCTCCCATCCAGGGCATGTCCTTCTATAACTGTATTTAGCTTGTGAACATGTTTTAAAAATCACCACTCAAGATGGTTTAGTAATTTAAGACTATGTTGAAAAACAAATTAAATAGTTGTTAAATACAGTATCTCAACAATTGCCACCAAGAAAGCACAAAAATTAACATTGTAATGTTTTTTCAACGTTGTAAGGTTTTAATTTACCTGCTGGGATATCATCTGGTATCTGATGAAATTGCTGTGTTTTTTTCTCACTGAGATAATAGCAAGATATATATATGTATATTCTAATGCACAGTGGATTCTCAACTCGAGTGTAATCATTGCAAACTGCAGATGTTCCAAGTGCTTTTCTCCTCAATATTCTGATCAATTATGTGGCTAACCAGCATTTTAAAACAAAATTTGCACATTGAGAGTCTGTTTATCCAATGGGGACGTGCTAACAGGTTCTCTCCCTACACAAGTGCTCTGCACAGTAAGACACGTTAACTGTCTGGGATCAAAACAGAATCAGAACCGGAGCGTTTTTGTAGCGTATAAGGTAGCTGAAAATTGTTTTTTTCAAAACCACTATGGATTTTTCTTGGTGTACTTTACACTCTGTGAGGGGAATTCTATTCATGCAACAGTGCCCAGGAC
This sequence comes from Cariama cristata, assembly GCF_000690535.1. NCBI lineage: Eukaryota > Metazoa > Chordata > Aves > Cariamiformes > Cariamidae > Cariama > Cariama cristata. The sequence continues at coordinate 32,106 of NW_009607890.1, forward strand.
TGTAATTGGGACTGATTTGCATTGTGCTTTAACTGTGGGGGAAAAAAAAAAAATCCTGATATCTCCACAGTCTTTTGTGACTTTTGTCCACTCTGCTGCTTTAGCAGTCAAGCTTTTTAGACCATGAAAAATCTTGAAGGCATGGCTGTGGTTAGCCATGGCAGGGGATGGCAGAATCCGATAGAAAGGCATCCTGTACTAGAGCCAGTAACCAGAAGTTGAGCCTGTTTATATCCTCTACACTGGAAAAATCAGAAAAGGGTAGGTTTGACATTCCTGAGATTCTAAGGTAATATGCTTGAAGGCACACCAGAACCTAGCCTTAGGAAAATACCCTCTCCAAATGTTTACAGCTTTTTTGTACCTTGTACCAAAGAAGGAAGGGAGCACACAGACACAGCTTTTCCTTGATGACTCATCTTACTCCTTACAATTCTCCCTTTGATAAAATTATTTGCAAAGAGGCTTAAGGCTGTTTTCTTCAAAGTGACACCGTTTATTAGAAAACTGAAAGATTGTGAGTTAGCTTCTGCTTCTTGCACGTTGATAAATTTAGACCTATCTTGCTTTGGAGGCAACTCAAAGGGCAGATGCAGAGTTTGTAAGCAGGAGTGCTGCAGCACTTTGGAGTCATGCTAAACTCTTTGTTCTTCATAGTACCCTACCCTTTCAACAAGTACTGTGGAAAATGTTGACTGACATCCTTTTAACAGTACAGTATTTGCATTTCTCTTGAACATCTGTCCCAGAGCAAAGTTCAGTAGGTTGAGGAAGTATTGTTTAAGTGCAATTGATCTAAAAATATATCAAAGGGAAAACTACTGTATATGAACAAATTATGGAGAGGCTTTATATAGGTTTGTTGATGCCTTTAAATACATAAAACAAGGAAGTAGCAGCTTGTGACATAGTTATTTCTGGAAAAGCGGAAGATCTGTCATTATTGTACCATGCACAGAGCCAAACAGTTGCTCCTGAAGAAGCTGAGTGGAATTAAGAACCCCAAAATTAGAAAATGAGAACTATTTCCATAGTGTTATGAACTCTTTGCTCCAGACCTTGCCTCTGCAAGTCAATGATAAATCACATATTAATGTCAATGGGATCAGGCTTAGGATTTTCACTTCCCTCTCCCCCCTACCTTTTCTTTCAACAAAACTCCTTTCCTTTCCAGGGCATACCTGTTCTGACTACAAGCCTGAGGATCTGACAATCTTTAGTGATTTCTAGCAGATCTCAACATAAAAGTATTCCAAAAATAGTGAAGTGCTGTCAGCTTACTTCAGAAGAGAGAGTGAAATATATTTATGGTATCTACAGGGGAAAAAAAGCTAGAAGGAACTACTAAGTCAGTTAATTTGCTCTCTGTATCATAGGTCATTATTACCGAGTTGCCTCTGTATAGAATATTTTGTGTTCAACTGCAGTAGTAACCGTGCAAATACATGCTGAGCTACAACACTTAAAAAGATATCCAGACTTGAAGACCTCAAGACCTAAAGATGCCATTGAGAATTCCCATGGTAATTTGAGTTATTTATAACTTGTTGTTTAATACGCCACGTTTCCTACTTGAACTTTGTGTTTACACTAAAGAACCCTGTAGGAGCCAGTATTTTCTGTGATATATTAAGTCAAGCTAGTTAATAATGTTAACAAATGAACTTTTAAGTTTTTCCCTCAAACATGTTGCTGTAAGACATTTTCCTCTTCAAGTAATTTTGTCTGCTTTTTTGTATTCTGCTTTGAAAACATTCTTTCTAAAATGTGAAAGTTGGTGTGGTGTTTCACTGCACATTTCACCAGTGTTGCATATAGCTGTACAAAGCTGTTTTGCTTTTTATCTATACATACAAGGATCCTATTGGGGGGGTGGGGGGTGCTGTAATGTCAGCTGTTTGTCACCTGTAATCCTTGGTACCTTTCAGAACATGTGTGTTCCAGGGAGAAGACTTGGCTGCTGGTGGGACTTTTAGTTCTAATCCCTTTGTATTTGGCTGTATTGAGACGTGTTCAATTAGAACTGGTTTAGTTTATTAAGTGATTCAAATTGTTCTACATGACTATCCTCAGCTTTCGTCCTCACAGTTTTAGTAATCTCACAAATCTTTTTATCACGGATGTATATATTTCTTTCCACATCACTGATGACTTATATTTATTTCCAAATCACAGAAGCCCTAAAGTTTGTTGCAGGTCTCCATTCATTATTACTTTGTTAGTTCTCTCAGTTTTCAGTCCATTTAACACATTTGATTGATTGATATTATGTTGTGTTAATTTTCATAATGAGAATGCCATATGCTATTAAGTCAACTGCTCTCCACAAATATATTGCAGATGCACAATTACTTTCATCAGCCAAATGTCTGTCTCATCAAACGATGCAATAACTTTATTTTACAAGATCTATTTGCGACAAAACTGGGTTGACTGATATTAATTACATTCCAGTACTTTAATTCTTTATTAATTTTATAACAGCTTTATTACCTGGAAGTAACGTCAGACTAACTATCCATTAGCTCTCTGAGTCATCCTGCTGTCCTTTGTTATTATTGGCACAACATTAGCACTTTTCCAGTCAAATGGAATTTCCCTGGAATGCCTTAATTTATTAAAATAAACAGGATTAGTTCTCAGGTCTTCTCAGTCTTACTTCTTAGGTGTGATGCAGATGGATTGGCTGATTTTAAAGTGTTTATTTCTGGTACCTGTTTAGAACATCCTGCTTGGTTACTAAGGGACTGGAAATAGTTCGACATCATCATGTGATGTAAGAACATCTGTCCAAATATGGAATAGAAGTATTTCAAAAAATTTCTGTCTTTCCTGCATCACTATTAAAAGGTTTATTATTTCCATCTGGCAAAGTGTTTATATAACTTCTAGGACTATTGTATTCTTGATAATTTGAATTTATTTTTTTTTAATTCTTCATGTTACATTGGTCCTGTCAGCTGTGGACTTTCCACTGATGTTTCTAGCTTGCCTTACCAATTTTTTTTTCCTTTTTTAACTCCTAATTCATATGGATTGTTACTGTTTATCTTCATTTATTATATCGTACTTTTTATTGTGAACTACTGCTTACACTTGAGTAGTGAAAGAAGACATTATTTTTAGCCAAATTTATCCTCTCCTTAACTGTGGAATTACAAATTCTTGACCATCCTAAGATTTCTTCTTAAAGAAACTTCTCACTTTTGACTTTCCCACATCAATTTCAATTATCATTTTAATTACTCTGCTAGGATACTGAAGTTGCAGGTTCGTGACAACAGTAACACATGGACCATGCTCGTGGCTTTATGCAGCAGTGTCTCCCTCATCTCTCCTACTCATTCTGCTGTCTCAGTGTGGGGTTGGGTTTTTTTGGTGTTTAAATCCGGTGAATCATTGCACAATGTTCACTAATAATAATGGCATCATTCATTTGCATTGGTGATAATTTCATGTTCTCTGGCTTATTACCTCTTCCAATCTCAATACATAAAGGCCTGAAAAATGTCGATTTCTTCAGGGACTGTTTGAGTGTGTATTGTATTTACCTTCTTACCAACTTCCTCAGATGTTGCTACTTTAAAATCCTCCTGCCTACTCCAGATCAGAAAGAGATACCACTTGTACCGTCCTTTTTTTGAGTTTTTCTAAGAGGTAAGATTACCGCGGGGAGTGGATTTTCATAAGAGCCTTGTTAATGAAGTCTTCCCATGTCGTGCACTTGTTTGTGTGTTATCTATCTGACCATACTTACTCTGAGGATAATGCTATCTGTTGCAGAAATGATGCTGCAAAAAGGAGATTTCAGATATACTTCATCACAGCATTATGTTGTTCTCTATGCAAAATTTTCACCATCATGCCTTCCACAGTGGTATACCAGCGGAAGCCAAAAGTAAATTTTTTTTTTTTGATGGTCTTAAACAGCAGGCCCTCCTTTTAATTTTGTGCATTTTGCCTCTGTGACTCAGATTCCAGCATATCGGGGATGTGTCAGCTTTTTATCCCAAACTAGTGTGCATTTTTCTTTCTTGTTTTACAGTAGTGTGTAGTAAGTTCAATGGGATGATATAAAGGGTCTTGAGGGAACTATGGCATCCAGCTGATTCGTTAGTGATGTTAAAGGCCGCTCTCCAGGAGTACAGCACACTGCATATTTTGCAGTGGGCATTCAGATTTGGTTAGCATTCAGAAACAATAGCCATTCGGAGGTGATAAACAGAAAATACCTCCTTGCTTTAGTAGTTTGAATCAAATGCCTTCCAAGGGCAGGGCCCTTAGCACAATTCTCCCCTCTGACTTCCTCTTTCCTTCCTGAATAAAATAATCGTCACTGTAGGTTCTCCTGTCTGCAGCAGGTACACCAAGCAAAAACTGTTTCCTTAATACACGTATGTTGCAATTAAACTTTTTAAAAAATTATTTTACTAATATTCCTGCTTAAACCTGCCAATTAGCACAGACTAGAGAGGAAACTGGAAGTAAAGAATTATTTTTTTTCAGTAGGTTTTCCTATCTGAGAATAAAATACTGGTAGGTGATGAGCAGAGAGGAAAAGACAGCTCACAAAATTCAAGTGCGCCTCTTTCGTGGGCTTGCAGTCTGGTTTGTAACTGAGGAAGGAGAGGAATGATAAGCAAGTGGAATTAGAATGTACAAAGAATTTTAAATGCAGGATTTTCTTTTCCTAATTCCTAGCTATTTTGTACTCTGTTAAATTGGTCATCTTATACAGATTTCATTTGATATTTTCCAGTGATAGAGACTCAAAACCTAATGATGCCTGAGTGTCACACGTTTAACCTGTGGTCTTGATATGATTTGTCCAGATCATGTTGCTAAAGAAATCTTTAGATCTCATCAGTGCGTAAGAACATTAATTTCCTTCCTGAATGAAGATCATAGAAGTACTTTCTGTAAGAGCCCATACAGTCCTTCTGTAGTAGCAGTGTTATATTTGACATGATAAATGCAGAAAAGGCACTAAGAAAGAGTCACAGTGGCTGACCTACACAGCCTTTCTGAATCCAGACTTGTTTGGATGTTTTGAAAGAGAAAATGAAATTGTCACATGGTTGCTATTACATAGTGACTGAATTGTTTCGAACTACGTGTGCTTTGGGAGACAGAGTCTGCAGCTGGGAAATCCCCAGCATGTGACTGGCACAGCTGTGTTTGATAGTGTGATTAAGCTTTACTGCAGACCTGAGTATTTCACCCTGTTGCATCTGTACCTGTGGGTGTCTGCCTGTTGCAGCATTTGAGGAACCGCCAGACATTTCCAGTCTTTCAGAATTTGCATCAGCATTTGAACATCTGAGCTGCTTCAGCTGTGCTAATCTTTTGCTGATAAAGCAATGGGGAAACAGAATCCCAAGTGCAGTGAAGAAGAAAATCTCTCTTTAAGGGTGAATACAGTAGCTTTAAGACATCTGCATTTGTGCCACACTGCCCGACGACATAAATGGTTAGGAAAAGGGGAAACTTGGACTTCTGCTTTTCTTCAAGCTATTTTTATGCTTATCCATCCCCATCTTGTTCATATGTTTCCTCCTCCTGTGGCATCTTGTCAGCAGTCGAGGTGGTGTGGTGGTTGGGATGGGAGCTCTTTGTTACTTGTTGGTACAGTGCCAAGGATAAGAAGACCCAATTCCTAATGGGGTTCATAGGGCTTTAGCTACCTGGTTGGAAATTTGGATCATTGACAATTGCAAAGCATCACTGTGGTGACTTCACCTGGTTAGTAGTCAACCTTTTTCACAATTCTGCTACTCCCTGAGATTTTTCTAAAACACTGTTGGCTCCGCTGTCTCTCCCAGATACGAACTCATAGTGTGACCTGGTAGTGAGCAGCAAGCTCCATGACATTCCAAGAAGCCATTTCTTCTGGGTTTTAGGGTACCACCTATATGGTCGCTAGAATACTACGAACCCTGACCAGAGTGAGCTACTAAGAAATAACTGATCTCATTTAGAAGGGGAAAAAAAAATGCACCAGTTTACAAAGTCTTATATATTGTGAGAAAAAAAGCACTATTTTTCACTGTTTGAAAAATATTTGCAGGATGGTGTCCCTTGAAAACACATTTAGCCTTTGCTTCTCAGATTTACTGTATGCTTCTTTTATATGTATGATGTCCTGGTAGAATCCAGTGGGGCTCTGATCTTTCTCTTCTGTCTCAACTCTGCTGGTTTGGGGTTTGGATTATAATGATGCTGCTTCCATCTTCCTGCCAAAGCTTTGCATAACATTTAAAATATGTTTTCCTCTTGATGTGTATCACTTTATATTTCTAGAGACCCAGTAGGGCTTTTTCTCCGATATTTAATTAATTGTTTCAAAATGCCTAGTAGGTGCTGGAGAGGATTTTGGTCTAGTGTTTAATTTTATGCGTGCAATTTTTCATATGTTATGGTGAAAAGATCTGTGGTGGAATGCTATAGCATGTTAACCTTACCTTCCCTAAATCTAGGTGTAAGCTGTGTTTGTTGACTGAATTTTAATGTTTGTGCTTAGGGTTATCAGCTTTACATTGTAAATGGCAGAAAGGAAAGTTAGTTGTACAAATAAATGTCACTTTTAAAATACAGAACTAGATTCTTTATCTGTAGGTTGGCATATTATTTATTCCTATAACATTGTTTCTTTTGGTAATACTTTTACAATAATTATCCCTTTGCAAGACCTCTAGAGCCTAATACTTCAAATGTCTAGATATTCTCTGCCTTCACTCGTTTCATAACAAAGAGCACCCTATGCCTTAGTTGATCTGGTTAATTAGTCAAAGGATATCAAGAGATGACACAAATGTTTGATAGAGCATGTAGTAAGGATTAGCACAACAGCAAAAAAATCATGAGATGAGCTATTATTATTCCCCCAATTTGTTGGTTCCTGATTTTTGTATGTTATATATATTTCTCTGTATTGTGTTTGAGGAAGCAGTCAGGTGAAAGGTCACAACTGTTTTATGAAAGTGGGTGAATCATATACCGATTCACTGTGTACAGGCAGTGTGTGCTCACTGTGTTTGGACTGTGCATTCCTTTATTAGTTTACCATCCGTTCTACTGTGGGAACCTAACTTACAAGAGATGAATTGGGCTGCAAATCAGTTAAATAGAAATGATGTTGCAATATAGCTTTATGGACTTGCATGGGAAATTACACAGTTCATTTAAATTGCACACTCAATATGAATTTAGGCCATGTCCCCAAAATCTTTGAGATATAATTTAGATGAGCAGGCATTTGCTTGACAAAGGATGCAGGGAGCATGCCCCTTGCTTTGGTCATGAGATGAAGAACGTGCTCCCTTCACAGACTTTTGTGATAGTGTGCAAGTGTCCTAGCTTAACAACATGTTGCCTCCCCAGATTCATCTGAAGATACATACAGTGAAGTTGGGGTTGGGGACAGGGTCTCTGTGACAGCTCATGTGACCCAGAGCAGCAGTTTCATGCTTGCTTTCCTGTCATTGGCACTGGAGATAGGAAAACTCCCACAGCTGGGGTTTGAGGAAGACAGAGAGGGAAAACCACATTGCGGACAAAAATTGGGAGTAAAATAATCACCAAAGATAGTAATCAGGGTGATGGAAGAGTCTGGGTTAGTTTTGATTGTTTTTGCTTTAAGATTGTCCGGGGCAACATTGACACATTTTTAAACGTCGCCATCTGCTCAGTCATTTGGCTAACATGCCTAGCTCTCTGTTACCACCAAATTATATGAGGTGGTAGGATTTAGCCGGCCTCACATGCGTCACCACAGTGTGGTAGGTCACTTGACAGTATGAGGAACATAATATGGTAATTAGGGAATCTTGTCTGTCTTCTTTTCCCCCCTCCAAAATAGACAACTTCATGCTTGTGGGAAGGTACCGTGCTAGCAGTTCTGGGAAGCAACACTTTCTCTTTATCCCCCGAACAGATACCGTACGTATAGTTACACTGCAGGTTTTCCTCATGCTGGCATGACAGCATCTCCGTTCTCACATGGAAATGCAACTTTTAGGGCTGAAAAAGCAGATCAGGCCAGCTAAAGCGTTTAACCTGTTGTTACTACTACTTCTTGCTAAGATTAGCAAAACTTTAAAACCAAAGATTTCTCTATAACTTCAGCCAGAGGACATAAGAGTCCAGGTTATCAATACTGATGCAAACGTGAATCCCCATCTGCTAGAGGTACTATTTTTTACTTGAGACAAGGAATATCATTCTCATAAATCATATAGTATAAAACTTTAAAACCAGCTAATACAGCTCCAGGTACAGCTGTGATGTAGGAAGGGGACTGCATGTGCACGAAGCAATCCCATGACTGGGTACTACTACATGGAGTGAAGTAGAGAGGGAAACAGTCCTATTAGCAGTGCTGGTAAATCTGCTGTTAAGTGCTTGGAAACCCAATCTGTATTTAGAATCCTATCTAGGCAAGTACCACTGAACTTCTGTATAGTACTTAGCAACTGAAAGTTAAGCAGTTTCATTGATACATTTCTGGACTGAGGCCTTGGATTTCTTCTGACAACAAGTATAATGGCAGCTCCTCTGCTCTGACCTTTAGTTGGCTTAATGTAGGCATCCAAGCTTGAAAATTGTACACTGTACAAAGGGAGTTCAAGTTTGGTTTTCTCTTACTACACCTACAAGTGGAATGCCAGTCTGATGTGCTCAGAAATGAAAATAAACACCGAGCAGAACAAGTAGAAGCACTGCTGAACACAAGGGTTCAGTATAACTTTGGCACCATAACTTCATTCTTATAACGCCATCTTGAAGATTTTTTGTTTTAAAGGAGAATTAAATTTAAATATTTTTCAGCCTTTCATCTTCGGGTGATGTAGAATTAAAGTATATGGAAATTTGTAAGTTTTACAGTGCACATCTTTGGAATTACCTTACAATGTATTTATTGACTGTTGCTTCATTCTAGCAGCCACTGTGTTTTCTGCAGCTAAAAGAAGGTTTTAAAACCTGATTTGGAATACAAACTGACAAAACAGGGAAGAGAGAGAAAGTCTGTGTAAAATATCTGTAATTACTTACCTTCAAATATGCCGTCATAGAGTCATTATGGTTGGAAGAGACCTCAAAGATCATCAAGTCCAGCCGTATACCCAATGCCACCATGCCCACTAAACCCACTAAACCATGTCTCCAAGTGCCACATCTAAACATTTTTTGAACATCTCCAGGGATGGTGAGTCCACCACCTCCCTGGGGAGCCCATTCCAATGCCTAACAACTCTAACAGTGAAGAACTTCTTCCTAATATCCAGCCTGAACCTCCCCTGGCGCAACTTGAGACCGTTTCCTCTTGTCCTATCGCTAGTTACCGGGGAGAAGAGACCGACCCCCCCCTCGCTACAACCTCCTTTGAGGTAGTTGTAGAGGGCGATCAGGTCTCCCCTCAGCCTTCTCTTCTTCAGGCTGAACACCCCCAGCTCCCTCAGTCTCTCCCCATCAGACTTGTGCTCCAGACCCTTCACCAGCTTTGTTGCTCTTCTCTGGACACGCTCCAGCAGCTTAATGTCCTTCTTGTAGTGAGGGGCCCAAAACTGGACACAGTACTTGAGGTGCGGCCTCACCAGTGCTGAGTACAGGGGGACGATCACTTCCCTGGTCCTGCTGGCCACGCTGTTTGTGATACAGGCCACAATGCTGTTGGCTACCGGCCAGGATGCTGTTGGCAGTCATTATGCAATATAGGATCTTAAAAGTGCTTCTTATCCCATCTTGATAGGAGCTTATCTGGTTTTGAGATCAAAATTTACATTATTCAAGGGAAAAATTAGGACTACTGATTCCCCTTCAATTTGTTTTTAAATTATTTGTATAAATTCTCTTCTCCTATGACCAATTTAAACTGTTTGTTTCATATGTAGTTGTATCCAAGGGGAAGATGCAGCTGAGTTAAAGATACGTGTTCGTGTGTGCGTTTGAATATTCCATTATTAACTAGTGAGGTGACTTCCTGAAATCAGGAGGGTTTACTGATGCGCTTTATGTCATTTTATGTTAAAGAAATGATGTTGTATTTTAAAATATAGTCAAGCACATCAGCAATTCTGGGAAAGAGATAAGCGCAGGCTTCTTGGATATTTGAATAATTCGGACTAATGGGCAATATGAAGTAGTCTTGAGAGGGAGGAAGCACGTATGCAGAAGAAAACAAGCTGAGTTTGGGAACTAAAACAGAAAAACCACAGAGTGAGTAGGAAGCATATCTTGGGGAAAAGTAAAGAAAAGCTGAGCAAGAGCTCTTGGGGTGGCATCCTGCTTTACCAGCTGGGGGCACTTTTAGCTGTCTCATTTGTTTGATTCTTGCACAGCTGGAAAAGATCTGACCCTGTAAAAGGGCTTGTTAGTTTTATCTTGAAAGTATAGCTGATAAATAAATAGGGGGTAAAAAAGAAAAACAAGCAAAGAGTAATGTCAGTTCTTGTTTCTGCCTTCTCTCTGTGGGAGGCTTCTACCCTTTCAGCTAGAGTGCAAGTACTCAAATAGGTTGAGTATCTGTATTTGGCACAGCTGAGAGGCTGAAACTGCGGTGAGGAGCACAGCTTGACAACAGTGTCAGAAGTCTCCTAAAAATGATCTGGCATTGCTGAAGGTTCCTGAGCTCTCAGCAGCAGAGGTGCTACAGAAGAGCCCCACTCCTCCCCTGGCTGCTCCCTCCTGTCCCCCGGCTGGGGCAAAGGCTGGGCCAGCAACCTTTGCCGCTGTGCTGCGGAGTGGGGGGGGGGGGGGAAGTCCAGTAAGCAAGGCAGAAGTGGGTAACAGGCATGAGAGGATGGGGGAGTGCCTTGAAATTATAAACTAATACTAGTTATTAAAACTAACAGTTAAAACTAATTATTATTTGTGAACTTGATAATAATTAATCCAGTTACTATCTTAGAGTTAAGTTCTGTATCAGTACCTTCTAACTGGAAAGACCACCTGACTTTTCTCTAGATGCTCAGGTTAAAATGTTAAGAGCTGAATAGTTCAGCTGGTGCCAAAGTTAAATGTGCTTCAGAAGCGATTAATGATCAGGTTCAGCCTCCACCGAGGCTGTGGTTTCACAAACGCTTCTTCCTCGGAGTAGCGCCATGCAATTGCTGTTCATTCTTGCTTGCTGCCAACCTTTACCCACATGTTCACTTATGCCAGTGTAACAGTTTGTGTGACTGCACAGTGAAATAGATTGGGAAACTAATTAAGTTTTTAAAAAAATCTTATTTTGGTGGGTAAGAGAGAGTTATTTTCCTCAATACAGTTCAACTTGTACCTGTACCAGCAGTTGTCCTGGCACAAATAAGGTTGTGGTGCGAGGTGGGAATAAGCTGGAGGGAACAAAGTGTTAAAGCCAGCACTGTTGCTGAAAGGGATGTTTGTGAAAATACACGTTGTTTTGGTGCAGAGCAGCAGGAAAGAGATTGTAACTAACTGTTCTGGGAATTGCTGGGTTATATGTGGTCATTTTGCCCTAAGTGCCTGTGGACCGCCATTCAGATCCCTCTTTTTGGTAGCAGGCTGAACAGAAATCTCATTGCTTCTAAACTCTGGAAGAG
>NW_009607890.1:43697-67067 GCF_000690535.1 Cariama cristata
GTGCTATGCTAGACTGGAATGGCTGTAAATTTGTTCACTGATAGGAAGAAAAAAAAAAAAACCCAACCAACCTGAAATTTTCTGTATGATACTGTTGTTCTTTGGTGCAGTCATCTCATTGTGCTTTTCTCCATTCTGCCCTGGGCATTGCTGCCGCAGGAGATGCTGCACAGATATATGTCCTTTCCAGGTATTCACCTCAAATCTGCCATTCCTTGGGCCCTCCAGGACTGCAGTGGCTGCGCAGACAGCATGTTCGCTCCTTTCCTGGGTATCTCATGACTTTCCCTGTAATTCCCTCAGGTACAGAGGTTCCTTGCCTTTGTTTTTCCATGTGTAGTATACTAAGATTTTGCTCTTTATCTAGTGCTTTCTACTTAGAGTTCTCACAGCTAGGTAAGCACCTTCTCATTTCTTACACAGAAAAATAGACATAGGTGATTGTAGCAGCTTGACCAAGATGACAGCCTCGTCTCTGTCAGAGCATAGAATAGTTAAATAGCTCTCCACACATCAGGCCACTGCCCAAGTCATCTGCATCTCAACAAGGGACCATTCCTTCTGGCAACTTGATTTGCTTATTTTCATATGTGCATATTATGTTTCTGGTTTTCATTTTTTCATTAATGTGGGCCAATTGGGTCATTAAAGTTAATGAGAGCCAACCAAACTCTGCTGTATGTCTGCACACATCTCTCATTACATACCTGAGACCATGCTCACCTGTATCACTTCTTTTATTCCAGTCCTAAGTTCTTCCCACGCTGTTATTGCCAAAGGACGCACTGCTGTCCTTGTGCAATGTAGATAGATACCTGCTGATCCCCTCTGATATCGTGAAGCTCGCTTCACCGGGGCCCTGAGGAAAGAGAGTCATCTCAGAGTCAGAAATCGAGAGGAACCTGCACATTGAAGTCAGTGACCTGATTCGGAAACCTAAATGGGATCAGTATTGTGTCGTATGACACAATGGGAAGAGAATAGTATTAAAGAATAAAGAACAATAATTGTCCTATGACATTTTCTTTATTAATTTTATTATAAAAACTCATTGATCTCTTCAGTTCTGTGCATAGTCTGTTAACAGGTCAACTGCTTGAAGCCTTTCCCCAGTTTTTAGTCAGTTCTCAGTTGGGCAACTTTCCCATCAAAGCTGTTACCATTTTGCCTGAGTAAGAGGACCAGTAAAAAGGAGAGAGCATTTCGGGATTTGTGCCATATAGCGGTGTTAAGGGTCTTTAAAGACTTCTCCTTAACCCCCACCCGGCGCTCTGCGTGGCAGTCCCAAGCATGCTCACACCCCAGGTGGCGGTGGCTGTATGTTGACGCTCCTGTCCATGTCCCAGTAAATCGGTAACGTGCCGGTTTTTCTTCCTCCTTACTTTACTACACAAAGTCCTCTATCTTCAGGTTGTCAGATTGCTGAACAGGGCTGAAGCCATCAGTCTTCTCTGCCGGCAGCAGTGTTTCCAGGAGGTGACATTATACTGGCCTCTACTGGGAAAATACTCTGCTTGCAGTCTTCTCTCAAAAATAAGGTGCTTTCAGGCACTTCCTTCTCTGTGTTATTCACACCTTAATACTATTCTTGAAGAACCGTCTGGCTTTGAAAAGGTTGCCTAAAAATAACAAAAACATTTAGGAACAAGGTCTTAACAGAGGAACTTCGTAACCAAGTTGATGTGAACTGTGATCGTGGGACTTTGCTAACATAATGCGGTTTCAGGTTTAAAGTTCTGGTTGGCTGCCTCAGCCTTTCTTCTGTGTTGTTCCTGGAACTCAAATGGAAGAATATTTGTTGGAAAAGTGCAAAACATCAAGTCAAGGAATTTGAGTTATCACTCCATTTCAACTGTAAAGTGTTGGTGAAACTTTGGATGTCATTTTTCCCTACCATCTTCTGTATGGAGAATGGAGTGACAATAATAGCTACTTCATCACCGTGTTTGAGGGTTGTTGATGGAAACAGGGTTCTCAGTGCAAAGAATATGTAAAAAACAGTAATACGTTGCGTGTTACAATAGGACCAAAGCTATGCTTGCATAAAATCAGGCTGAGCTCTTGCCATATGTAGATCACTGGTTTTAAGTTCTTTGTTTTTCAGTGAATTTTTACCCTAGTCTCACAGACTCCAAAGCAGATGCAGGCTAAGGAAAACGAAAAAACAAAATAAAACCAGATTTCAAATGTTTACTTTCCTTTTCATATAGGCATAGTAGAATACGTGTTTTTAATATGTTTAGACCTAAATGATTAAATCATTGATTAATTAGTGTTAATCAGTTGTTGATTTAACCTTTAAATTAAAAAATTAATTATTTTAAGATAACTAGAAAGTAATAATAATTTCAAATTACTGTCTGGTATCCATCTAACTGTAATGATATACAAGTGAAAATTCCACCAATTACCCTGTTGATAATTAAGAACTCTTCTAATAGAAGAAAATTCACGTACATTTTTCTGCATTCTTCCACAGGAATAAGTATAGAAAGAAGTTCATAAGAAACTGAGTATCACTTTTTTCCTCCTCAATGGAGCCGTAATCTGAGGGACTTTAGATGTCCAAAGTACAGCAATTAGGTAAGACTTCATGATTTTCATGAGTCCAGACTGATGAAAAGCTATCTGTCTGGTTTTGTCTTTCTGTTTTCAGAGGCCACTGTTCAAGACTCAGCAGATGGACAAATCCTCAACTTAGGTCATTTGCGTGACGCAACTGGCTAGTTAATTTAACACAGATCAAAGCAAAATTGAAGAGTGGCAGATGTATGCTACATGGGCTGTAGCTCAACGTGTTTACAAAGTATTCCTGTAAAGGCATCAGTGAAGGATTTGCTGTGGAAGAAATAGCAGAAATGTAAGATTTGCGGTTTGTCAGACAAACTACATTCTTCTGCGCCTGTGCCCTGCACTAAATTGCTGTTTGTTTGGGTGGCTTGCTTTGTATGTAATAGCTTTCCGACATACAGGTTTTTAAGACACTGAAGTGTTGCTTAGACTTTAATACATGTATGGTTCGCCACCTGTATGGTCCACCACCACACAAGGCCCTGGAGTTAGCTAACAATAGTTTAACTCAACATCCCTCCACAGACTGGTCAAGGAAGTGAGGCTTGCTGACAACTGACTTGCTACTGCTAATGAGGCTTGAGATGAAGCTGTACATCACAGATCATGCCATGGACCTCCACCTGCATAAATGAATTGTGGATAATGTTCATCAACAGCTGTTATTGTTTGATCACTTATAAACACAGGACACGATATTGAAACCAAATAGCCCTCACGTACGTAGTCAGCAGGGAGAATATAAGCTCCTCAATTAGGTATTCTCAGTTACCTGGGGGTGGGGGGATGTTGCTGATTAGGGGTGGGCCACAGGGGTACCAAGATAGATCCCCAAGGTGAGACAACATGAACAACTCTGTCTTACAGCAAGTCCAAGATACACCCTCTTTTTAAAAATATTTCAAACTGAAAAATAGGTCTACCGCATGTCTAATAATTCTCCAAATGTCACCTACTCTGCCTTGCTTAGATACCCCCTTTAAGAACACAAGAAGAGTAATGTTTTGTTAAAATATTTAAAAAACTAGATCCTTGTCCAAATGTTATTGGCAAAGAGGCTGCACTTGATTTTCAGAACCTGAGATCCTGATTTCAGCTTTCAATTTGTATTGATACAGTGCTGTTGCTTCAATGGAGCCTGTCTGACTTTCCAATGACACCAAATATGATCTGAAATTATGAGGGAAATCTGTTTGCCCTCATTTTTCAGTCATAGTAGGGTATATCCAGAAGTCTATGAATATATTGATTTATAGTGTTTCTGAAAGTAGATTGTAGTGATGTTAGCAACTGAAATCAACCCCTGTGGACATTTGGTGTTTTATTTAATAAGAAATGTTTTATTTAATACAAGCACAGAATTAATGTTGATATAAAAGCTATACCAAGCAATTCTTGCTAAGTAGTAGTAAGAAGTGCCTTGTGGACATTTCTTTCTTTACTTCCTCTCCTTTTTTTTTTTTTTCTGTCTTGTTTGGGACTAGTGTTTTTGTAGCAGCACAATGAAAAAAAACCTTGCAAGGAAGTGCACAGTAGGGTGAAATATTTTAGCAGAGGGCACAGTACAAGACTTGAGCCTTCTGAGCCGCCTTCTGTTTTGTTTTGGTAGTGGTTTTTTTGGTGCGGTTTTTTTTTTTCCTTGTTTTTTACATTAGGAATAACTCTGTTGCAGCTTGATACGTTGTTTGGCTTATGTGTGATGGATTTTCCATATGTGTATGTGTAAGAAGGGAACCAAATTTCTTCTCATATTGGGTATGTCAGTTCTTTCTTACGTAGCATATCCTGCTAATTTTGGGTCATCACATCATATTACCTGTTTTTAGCCCATTGGCTGCATACAATTTTCTCTTTAGAACCTGGGAAATTTGCTCATAGCCCTTAACTGTATCCCTAACACCTCATCCTCTATCGTTGTAAGTGAAGTCAGCAATTGCCTGCCTTCACTCTTCACTAAATAGGGAAGAATTAACCTATTCCTTACTCTCTTACCAGAACTTTTCATACAAATCTTTCAAGTTTGTAAGGGTCAAATCCTTTAAAAATGAATTATTTTAACATGTAGCAGTGACAAAGTTGATTTCTGCAAACAAATTACTTCTAAATTAGTATTGCTAATACTTTGTCCAAAAGTTTATCCCTATGTTTCCCTTCTATTTATTTATCCTGTCTTCAGATTTTTGAGTTTATAAGCCCTTTTGTGCTGATTTATGTTTCCAAATAAGCTGTCTTTTTATAGACAAGAAATAGTTTAGATGTGACAGTAAAGATACAGATTTTTTTTTTAATAACAAATACTGTAGACACTACTAATTTATATTAGTAAATTTAATAACCTGTTTCTCCCTGTTCTTACATGAAGATCAAATGACTTAATACCAGGATCTACCACTGATTCTCTGGAATTTTATATCAGTAATGACTGGGAAGTCTTATTTACCATGCAGATAAAAATAAGTAGTACAAATAGAGTTAAGGTTAGAGAAAATATTTGAATAGAAGATAAAATAGCATGTCTGAATGGCAAACAATTAGAATGAGATTCTGGGTTGACACAAACCATTATAGCTCCATGTAAGTTAATAGACCTATACCAATTCACAGGAGTTGAGAATCAAAATAATGAAGTTAAGCTTAAGAGAAAAAGGAAGAAATACAGATGGGACTTGGGAGTGCACAGTGAGGAAGTCTCCACGTTGCAGGAAAAATACACAGCCAAGATTCCAGTGGCTGAAGCACTACTGTCATCATTTTTTTCTCTTGTTCTGTATGTCTGGTAGTTGGCTCATCAGTGGTTTCTTATGCACACAAGAACGTGGACTAGGTAAGAACATGGCTAAGTTTGTCTCTAGGTTAAAAAATACACTTGGTGGTCCAGCCGCTGGATGTCTCTCTTGTCCTGCTTACAGGAACGAGGACTGACCTTTCAGAGGGAAAAACCTGCACCTCAGAAAGGTAAATGGGTCGGTATGGAAAGCCAGCTGACTGAAATGATGTGACACCAGTCCAACTCTCAACATGGTAGACTATAAGTACAAGATAGAAGCAAGATTAACAGTTGAGAAATGCATTTTTCCTCCATTACAAGAGCACTGCTTATCAACCCTATTATTCTCAGTTGTGGTCTGCACAATGGTGTTAAGTAACCTGCTGCCAAAAACTGAATATTGTTTGAGAAAATAAGTTAAGATCAGTAGTGCCTTTCTCGATAGTTACAATATGTAAGCAAATACTATGTTAGGCTGGATAGTGGAAACGTACTGGGTAAACTTTCTTTTTGCCTGCCAGGTTTCTGGCTTAGGTTGGTTAAGTCGGTAGTAAGTTCAGCTAGACAAGAACCTAGATTTCCCTTTTCTGGAAGAGTCTGCACCTTCTATTTATTTCTCTGTTCTGAAACAGAATTGAGACAGACACACATTCAGAACTTCCCATGATATCCTGTTCTGGAAAAGTAAACATTAGGAGAGACTTTTGGTTACCTGTGTGAGTCAAGGGTGCAGCACCAGGGCTTTGTTTTGCGCAGCTGCATTGCTTAAGCAATGGAAATCTTTCTGGATGCATCATATCGGCTCTTGTTTGTTTGAGGCGTCAAAAATAAGTGAATGCAGGAAAATGCTTAAGGAATCCTTTTGAGATTAAGAACTTCAAGGTCTCTGACTCATGTGGAATCAGAGTTTCATACTGCTTCATAGCACATAGCCTTCAGATACTGGAAAGAACAGAGTGAAGCCTCAGGCAGTGATTTCAGAGGGACCTATGAAGGTCCTGCTGAGAATTTAGGGTTTCAGTGATTTAGCTAGAGTAATACAGGAATTTAGGGTTAGGGAGGGATATAATAGGGATCTTAAAGTTTCAAGGTAATGTGATGACTAGATAATTTTTTCCATTCTTCAATTCTCTACACTATTTTCAGAAAGAGTTTCATCTGTATATTGTGAGATAGTATGTTTCCTTATATTCATACTATTTGTTTAATTCTTTAAGTTAAAAACCAACTTCGATTACAAATTCTGAATGCTTAAAGTCTGATATCTTTCAGAATTTTGCTGGAATTTTTTTGTGTGTCTCAGTATATATGAAAGAAGTTATGTAACCTTTTACTTTAATGTTTGGCCAGTATTTGAGCTCCTCTAGTTTATTTCTGTCAAAAATGTTGACATGGAGTGATATATCTTTGT
The DNA here is from genome assembly GCF_000690535.1 of Cariama cristata. NCBI lineage: Eukaryota > Metazoa > Chordata > Aves > Cariamiformes > Cariamidae > Cariama > Cariama cristata. The sequence continues at coordinate 50,447 of NW_009607890.1, forward strand.
GTACATTCTTTGTAATCAAAGTGGGATTAAACTGCGGTCCTGTTTCCCTGAATGTAGCAGGGAAAAAGACAATAGGAAACAGCTCCTTTGGCAGTAACCTAAGCCTTTATTTTCAATCAGTGCTGCACTTGGAAAACTCTCACTCCCTCTTTTTTTGTCTTTATGGGAATTCAGGATCATTATACAAAGTGTTTCACTGTTTTGGGGAGGGTGTTTGCCTGCATATGTAACACTTCTGACTGGGTCACTTACACCATTTTGCTAAAATTATATATGCATCTTTGTGTTCACATCCATGTGGCTCAGATTATTTTTTTTTTTTCATTTGCCTGTCTTGTGGCTGGTGCTTGGGAGGTGATACCTATTTGTCTGCACCTTCTGTTTCCCCACAGTTATATTTCAAAACCATTTTCCTCTCTAGGACTACAAACTGGTTTCATTCCACTCTGTTTTCTGTTGGTTTTGTCTGTAGCCATTAAGGAAAATAGGCAGGTAAATGTGCCTCCCCCTTCTTTGTAAAAGGTGGCTTTATGAACCAATCTATTACCATATTCTGAAATGTGCTGTTATCAATCCTTTTGAGCTTCCTTTCTTTTTAAAGGACCTAAACGACATTTGGTTGTCCAAGAAGTTTTGCTCTCTCTTATCTCAGACAGTGAAATTTAAAGAATATCAGAAGTGTTGTTTAACAGTCTAAACTAAGCCTTAAAAAGGAGATGTGCTCATTTGCATGTTCTTAAAGTCTAGGGCAGACAAACCTGCATTTTGCTATACTGAATATTTTAAGGCCTCTACTCCTTATGGGTTTTAGCTTTTTCAGGTTAGCATTGGGAAAGATCTTTACCTAATCCTGATTACATATAAAAACAATAATCAGAAGCGGTTATTTAGTGCAAGAGCCAGATTGGATGGTGGTTATCTTAGACTGGCAGTGAAACCCCTGGAGAGTTCTTTCATTTTGTAAATCAGCATGCAATTAGAAAAGGAGTTTTGCTTTGATTTTTGGGGGGGATGTTTGGGTTTTTTCCCCAGCAAAATCAAGAATAAGCATCATCATAATATATGGTTTCTTTATATAGCTTTCAGCTAGATTTAGTGATTGCTTCAGAGTTCATCATTAATTATCCTATACTGTTTCTCGCAGCAATACTTGTCCTAGTGTTGTCAGAACTCCCTGTAGTGTGGATCTATTAAAACTCTGCAAAAGGAGACATGAAGGGAAAGGGATAATAATGTAGGCAGATGAGTGCAGTACAGAGCTCTCAAGTTCCAGTGTATTTTTAGTCAAAAGCAAATGTCTAATTCAAGAATTATGGAAGAAAAGTGGATCTGTAATTATGTTCATAATTAGAGAGGTCCTTTTTTGGTGCTTAATCTAAATAATGTAAAATACGTAGGTTTCTGAGCACCGTAGAAAACATCAAAGCTGATAATGTAGGAGGTTATTGTGGTCCAGAGAAAGGAGGGGGGCTGGATTCTAAAAGAGTGAATGTCAGCATAGCTCAGTTGGAGCTCTTTGTTTCTGTTGATGTACACTAGTTGAGAATTGGTTTATGACTTCAAGTTGCATAGAAACAAAGCAAACCAAAGAAACTGTTTTGAAAGCAGCCATCTAGGAAAGCACTGGGGGAAGAAAAATACAGTGAAAACAGAACTCTTTCTAAATTAAATTTACTATGAAATTTAATAAAGTTTCCTAGTGGGGAGTTCCTGGAAAATGTGGACTGAAATGTGAAGCAAACTTTGATTGCTCTTCTAGCTGCCTTGACAGTATATTTACAAGAACTAAATTTATCTTTTTTTTTTTTAATTACTTCTAAAGCAGCTTTCTAGAGAAAAATACCTAGGCTTCATAACCACCTTAAGAACCATTTGCTATGGTTGTTTCCAAAGGAGTGGCTTAATAGTTTTATAAATATTAAAGTGAATATGCTCCTTAAACCAAGGAAAATTGCCTGTAGGTGATGTCTACTTATACAGAAATAGCTGCTCTCTGAACTTAAACTTTCTCTAAACTTTCTCTCTAGGCCTGTAACCTATTACTGCATCCTTTGCTGTCCTGTTCCTACTTCCTTTAGCTGTTTTGAATCAACAGTGGGTAGAGCAGTACTTAAATGAAATGTACTTGAGGATAAAACATGATCTAACAAATTACAGAGAATAAACAATATTAAGCGCAGCTTGTAACTATAAGGAGATCAGAAACAGTCTAATGGCAACATACTTTTTTTTGAAAATGCAACAGCTATGCCACATTGTCATAAAGCCATACTTACAGCTGGCTTTGAAGAAAAGATAAAATCTTTCAAAAAGTGGCTTCCAGAAAGAAGTCTGAGAACTGACTTTTTTCTTGTATTGAGTTGCTATTTGGTATACAGTAGGAGCGTCTCCTTTACTTTTGCTGCCTTTTTTTCCTTGATTTTAATTTTAATGGTTGTTAAGGCACCTAACAGTCTTGATAAACAGATTTACTAAAGCTATAAAATCACTACTTTCTGCATAAACGTGGTAATGTGTGTAAGTCTCATAACGGTCGTACATAGAGAAAACAAGAGCTCTTTCCTCCATTTAGAGGTGCAGGAAAACCTAGCTGCTGGCAAATTAACTTGCATTATACTTTACTCTGCTTCCATTTAATATTTGTGTTGTAGTGGGTCGCTTATCATTATTAGACAGCTCACAGAGTCATGCTTATGAAAGGACATGCAAAGTATGGAAAGATGCTAGAAAATTGGGTCTTCCTGTTAGGATTTCGTAACAGGCTTTGAGTCCTGGTGGACTTTTTGCTGCTAGAGCCTTGAACCAGTATAAATGCAGCAGAGGTGATTTTACAGAAGGCAGCAGGAGACTGAAACAAGACTGAGCAGTGCTGGTTTATGGCATGGGAACAGTCTGGTGAAAGCTGCTGGTACTCTCCCCACCACGACTGAGCTGGTTCCACCCAGGAAGCACAGGTGAACTGTGATTTAGTTCGGGATATCTGTCATTCCCATTTAGGGGGGCCATTAGATAGAAACTAAGAGGCCCTTGCCCTACTCTTCTTTACTGTTCCTGGGTTTGGTAATTTATGTGTAGACAGCCGTTCATCATGTTAGATATTTGTATTTCACATTCCTCAAGTCTCCTAAATGCTTTGTCAGTGGGGAAGAAACATTCATAAAGTTGTTTATCCACTGGCAAGTTTTAGAAGTCTTTTATCTAAAGTTTTACATAGGAGCTTTTATCAAAATCTTTATTTTTGAAGGGTAATTCTTGAAGTACATAGTTATTAGTAACACCCCTGGGAGACTGGTTCCCTCCAGAAGATTTCTTCTTTTATTCTGCTGTGGCTGTCCTCATCAAAATTTATATTACCTCTGTTTTGCTTAATTTTGGGGCTCTTTCTCTACTCTTATTCTCCTTCTTCCACTGATCACTCCTTCCTCATATTATTCCTTCCTTTTCTTGATTCTCTGACAGCTTTTCAGTTTGCTCTACTGGACCTACTGTAGATGTTGATTGGGGCAGCTGAAGCTTAGCATCGCTTGGATTTCTCCGGGTGTTGTGTAACTGAATTGTCTAGAGTGTTAATCGTCATTTGATTATTCTGACATTCTTGATGAAAAATATGTACATTAAAATCATAATGTAATTACAGAATTTGCTTTTAGCATGAATGTATTTCTTCTCAGTGACATTAAAATTATTTACTACTACCAATATTTATGTATTATTTTGACAGATATGCAGTGGGCTATGGGTAATTTTAAGGTGGCACAGTTTATGCAGCTTAAAAGCAAGGATTTTCCCCCTCCCCTCTTGCCCCATCGCATTTTATTATTAATGGACACATTTTAATTGTCAGCTTTCCCAAAGCCCTGGTGTACGACGGGCTGGAATGATCAGATTGATTTAATTGCTTAACCATGTCCTTGCTAACTAGGAGTATCAAACACCCTCTTGTTCTTGCTTTATATTTTCCCTAGCGGTTCTTCTGTTTTGTTTTTTTTGATTCATCCTGTTAGTTTAAAGATAAGAATTCCAAGTTGAAATAGGCTGTAATGTGGAAATGCAGGCTTCCAGGAGCTGTGTGGGCTAGGAGTAAACTTTTGCCTTTGTCTGGAGGCAGGATGCTAAGATGGCTCAGCTGGCAGGTAATGATGATTGTCATGAATATTAAATGATAGAACCAAAACAAAACTCCCAGAGAGACACTTATGCACAAATCTTACATAGCAACACAACCAGCTCAGACAGCTGGCTCTTGGCAGTCTTCTTGAAAGAGAACAGTGCTGAGGCATATTAGGATGATTTTTATAAACCGGAAAGCCAATTTGTGATGCACTGTTTGAAAGTTAGAGGTCTTAATGATTTATAGCTTGAAGCAGAAATCTGTTTTCTGAAGTAGATAAATAACGTAAATTATATCTGTGCTGTTCTCCCTTGTATTAAGTGTTTCAGAGTATTTTTGAGCTTTGTGCTCGCTAGAAATGTGTACAAGGGGTAAGCCTTACTGTTAAAGTTCACACTAGCTCTCTGGTGTGCAGCTGTAGTCCCACGTCTTTCTCTGAAGTTCCTCTAATCCCTTGGTTTTTTTCCTCCCTAAAAAGACCACATTGCAGGGCACAGAATAATAAAGTACTGTTAGTTTTGTTTCTTTCTTGTGATTTGTCCCAGACAGGATGAGAACTTGCTATTCACAAGAGTTCCTGCTTCAGCTGCAGTGGTGTAAAGCTAGCTCCTTCTACATGGAAAAATTGCTCCACCAGATGCAAAAAATGAAAATTCGAGAAGCTTGGATTTATTTGAAGTAACACCAACATAGATCTGGGATGATTCCATTAACAGCACTGCAGTCATGCTCTGTTTCTAAAATGGTATCTAAAGGTGAGACATTCTCTATGGCCTAGCGAGTGATCTTTGTTACACTTTGTAAGTTGGAGTCAGATTCTTGCACATAACTTCCTTGACTTTTATGGTTATGTAAATTTATACCAACTTAATATGTGGTTCAGTGATTTTCAGACACCAAAAGGAATGAGCTGAAATAACAGAGTAGGTTTTCTCAGAAAACTGCATGTAGGCATGATCCATTTTGCAGTGTTATTCCGAGTATAAAAAGATAAAGTAAATCTAAACTATTTTTAGGTGCGATGAGTCAGTCTAAATGAGTTGATGGAAAAAGATATAAATGAAAGGACAGTCCAGTTAGAGGAAGTTATGGAGAGTAATGTTTTTATATAAACATTGAGCAGAATTCATTTGGCTTTCCAAACCCCGTCTGTAAATCAAGAAGTGCTTTCTAGTGGCTCATGGAGATCTCTCTAGTCATATGGTGCTAGCTGTCTTTGTTTTCAGTTCAATTGCATTAAAACCAGAATATATTTTGAAAAGTAGAATTTTAAAAGTATTTATATAAATAATTGATGCGGTTATTCCAGTGATATTATGCAACTATGAACAGAGTGTGCAATCAGAAACAGAAGTGACCAGCAGGTTCCCAGCTGCGAAGAAAATGCATTCAGTGAGATAATTTTTCGGCTAGTATCAGGACAACCCCTGATTTATTTCTGTTGTTGTTAAATCAAACAGCCTAGTGGAATGGGAGTGATTTTTTTAAGGGTAACATAAGCCAGATACATTTAAAAGACTTAGTTAGACTTGCTTATATTTGTGTTTTCACAGTACCATGAGGAATTTACACACATACTGTCTGACAAGGCTTGCAATAAGGTGAGCTACAGTATCGTGGAATAATAGTTTGTAACTATTTCCCTATGTATTCAAGTTTCCCATAAATATATATTACTCTGTGAAGCAGATACAGCTAACATAATAATTCAGATAAAATCTTGCTTAAGATTTTACTTTTTTTCAAGCTGAAAAACTCCTTTAGGTACCTAGGGAAGTTCACGTTAACGTATCTTAGTCTGCAAAGGCTACAAACAGTTGTTCTGGGATTAGAGGCTCATTTCTTACTTATTTGAAATATCTAGTCTATCTTATCATAAACTAGCTAAGCCTAGTGGATGAAAAGTTTACATCTGGCTTCCAGCTGCACCTTCATTTTGCACATTGTTAATGTATCATTAAAACTCTTGATGATGTGAAACACCTTTTATACAATGTCTTTAAGTGGCTGAGCCAGAAATACTGTTGGGGGTCATCATGGTTTCTACCAGTATTTCAACAAACAAATGACCAGTGGACATATAGGCAAATTCCAAGTGATGACAGATGTGGATGAACATTGGTAAAATATACTCACTTCAGTTGAAAGATGAAGCACCACAAAGTGATGGAAGTGAGGAAATTCAAGGTAGAGCTTCAGAAAGTAGCATTCTTAATATTACAGCCATTTTAGGGTCCCACCAGCCCAAATGTCCAACCAACGTTACCTTCTTCAAATGGCTGAAAGTCCCAACAGGGATGAAAGACAAAGGGAATTCAAGGGAAGCATCAGCTCGTTTAACAGCCGGGAAACCCAGCATTAAGGATTGCAAAGTTGTAGTGAAGCTGAGAATTGCACCTTCATCTCTGTGTCCCAGGTCACCTCTTCAGCAGCAAAACTCCAGCCTTCTTTCTTAAACTAGAATGGGCATCATTTAGAGACAAAATGAGAAAAATCGGTAAGTTGTGGACTGAATAGCAGCAGCGTGATTTTCTATGAATCCAAGCACCTGCAAGGTATCAAAGCCAAAGGCATCAGTATTTTTGGAAACTGAGGATGTCAAGCAAGGAGCCAGCAGTCATGAATTGTTTAATTCATGCTGATTTTCCCAGAACTGTATCCAAGGAGGATGTCACACTTTTCCGTTCTCAGGTTCAGCCTTACCTCTAAGTGCATCAGCAAGTTTCACCTCTTCTGAAACTGTACTCTCCTGTGAGTTATTTATAATCTCCTGCTGCTTCTGGTAAGTAGAATTTCACTCACCTTCCTTCTCTCTGCCTCGGATTGTTATATTCCACTGATACGCTGCTGCTTCACATACAAACCTTTCAGCAGCCTGTTTTCTTCTAGCTCCAAGACATGCTAAACTGGAAGGAGCCTATTTAAAGAAATGGGAAGGAGGTGTTTACCCTTGGCAGCAGCAATTTAGGGACATATGTAATATTTAGTATGTAGAATCATAGAGGCTCAGCACATACTCAAACATCCCTGCTAAGCGTGAACTTAAAATCCTTTCAAGTTCGCTAAAATTGATAGGTTGGTCCTTTGCACACTAATCCTGAGAGCTTTTCAGATATCCCTACAAGCTGCCATCATAAATTTCTGTCTACCATTTTTGTTGTGTCAGAGATCAAAACTGCAGGGCATTATTTCTGACCTGTTCAGTTATACATGGAGTAGAACATGTTTTAGAAAGATTGTAAGACTGTCTAAATTGCTAGATATGTCTGTTGTGTATCTCAGACCTACATGTATGTTTGTCTTTCTGTAACACAAAAATACATCACAAACGCCTTGGAAGTCCTACTGTCCTATTCTTAAAAAGTATCGCATAACTATTTTGAAGTACAGAGCATGGTTAAACAATAAATAAGGAAAAAATCAGTGATATTAGGACACTTCCAAGCATAATGTAGGACACAGACATGTTACCTAAGAATATAATTTCACTTTAACATGTAATCCCTTCAATTAACACTTTTGCCGTAAGTATACTTAGGTCTGATGCACAGCTGCAGAGTTCTGCAGTTCAGAATCAACACTTTGCTTTTTGTGGAGCAATATTTACTCTTTTTAATGAGACTATGTTTTTAGGAGCTTTTCTCAAACGTAAAAATTAATAAAGGGTTAAATGGAATTACTAAGTTTGAGTTACCTGGACTTTATCTGTGATCATTACTAAAACAGCACTGCAATGTATGATAAAGAGTACGTAGCCACAGCCTGCAACGAGACGAGTAGCCTCCTGGGATACTCTTGATCTGCCACAGCTATTTTGAACCAGTTATGAGTTTCATCTATAAAGTTATCCTCCAGGCAGTTAATTGCTTAGTAACTAAGCTCTGCGTATCCAACACAACTGATTTTAGTATCTCTGCAGAGGAGCACAGAACTAGGCACAGGGAAATTTTCACTTCAATCGTCATCTAATTCTGTCAGCCCAAACTGGCTGAAACAAATGCTACCTATAAGGTGGTTATGATTCAAAGATTCTGTTGTCTACAAAAGAAGGGTGCAAGGCTTTAAGTTCAGCTCTACATTCAAACATTCCTACAAGTTTGGGCCTGTTTGGATTCAGTTTATGTGTGTGGCTCTTTGTAATCAGTCTACTACCTGTGTTGTCGTAGTCTCTAAAGTAGAGATTAGAGATCTACCCAAGGAGATATGTCAAGAAGTGGACTCAAATTTTCACAATGCAAGGGTTAGATCCAAGTCTCTGCTTTATCTGCTGCCTTTGCACAATACAAGAAAACTTTCAGCAAAATCTGGAAGGTAAAATTTAGCCATTGGGACATCACTTTCTTTTCTTTTTTCAGAGAGGTTTCTTTAAGTTGAAGGAGAATTATGTTATATTTTGATTTTTTTCTTGGATGGCTTATCTCCAAGATGGCTTGCACTCAGATTCCTCTAAACTTTTCACTTCTCAGAAGGGTAATGTCTCATTTCAGAAGGATAAAGGCTCACGTCAAGAAGTACTGCAGAACACTGTAATTTGAACATTCACTAACAGTGCAGAATTTCTGATGGCAACAGCTACAAATAACCTATGGAAAACAGTAATAGGAATTGTTTATTCAAGAATACTTCCTGTGGCTCTGCAGTTCATCCAGGTGCACAAGCTCTGTTATTCACAGAAAGTTAATCTCTTGTTTCTGTTATTTTGGATTTCTTGTCAACAGATACCCCAAGCCAAGAAGATCTAAGCATAAGTTTTGTAAACAAGTAAATTAGGACTCATACCTTCTACTGAACAGGAAGAAAAAACCCAGAACAGAAGGTGTTATGTAAAAACCAGCAGATGGGTAAGGGTACAAGTTTACATTGTTATCATTGACCATATTTGACAGAAGCAAAAATAGGAAGCACTGTCTGTTATCAGACCTACATGTACAGCTCGGCCAATCTACCTTACGAGTATAAACTGTCCCAGTAGCACACCAAGATACATTCTCATTTCCCACCTATGCTGTTTTCTGGGTTAGGGATTTTTTTGTTGATGCCAAGATGCCAAGATCAAAATCATGTCTATGCTATTAGAGTACTTCTACCAGCGATGCCTACCTATGATACACTTAGTTCTCTGAGACTCTGATTGAATAGAGTGGGCAAAATCACCCTTTGATATAGCACTGATTTTTCTGTCAAAGCAGTCTGATACATTCTATATTATAACTATCTGAATCAGCATTTGCAGATAGGGCTCCGAGTGAAGTATTTATTACAAATCTAAAAGTTAAGTTTTTTTTTATTTTAATCAAAGCATTCACTGAAAAGGACTGATTTTCTTTGAAAACAGAATTACATTCTGTATACCATGTAAACAGCCTTCAGGTTATAGGTTCATGTGCATTTTACTTTATCTGAATATTACTCATGGTGCATGGATTTGTCACATAAGTTGCACGGCTTGTATATTGTTTCCTGTATGGACAGAAGAACATTAAGCAAAAGCCTAAGTGGATGATGGATAACAAAGTATATGAATCACGTCAGTTCTGGGATTTCAAGATATCCCTGAGAATATGCAGTGTTCATCTGAAAATACGCATATACTAATCAGAGCTACTTAGCACATCTTACCGATGTGCAGCTGAATCCTACTGAATGGCAGCTTTTTCACTCATAAAAGTAGTCAGAAGTTTGGTGGGTTTCAGGGTTTTTTGTTTGGTTGGTTCTTTTTTTTTTTTTTTTTACTTTTTTCCTTTCAGTTTAACCAGAAAAATTAGCATTGGACTTCCTATATGAAACTTTTCACATCTCTTCCGTTTTCTCTTGAGCAGATGCAAATTACATTGAGCATCTTTCAGATAAGTATATTTATCTATAAAAGAGACGGAATACATTTGAAAAGTCAGCTAAACAATTTTTTTTTTCTTGTTTTCCTGCACCATCAACTGAGTTCTGCATGTTCTTGGGAGTCTTGCAAGGGAAAGCTGCAGCAATTAAATGCCTTTCCAAACTACCGTTTGTTGAGTATGTAGCCCAATGGCAGTTTTGAAACAAAAGTTAAAGGAGGTGATTTACAAACTGTGTTGACACCTCTCCCATTCTGAAGCACTGTACTTAAAAAGATAAGCATCCTCTTTTAATTTTTACTGAAACATGAAAGTCTGGCAGGTCTGACAAGTGCAGTCTGAAACATGATCCTGCACCAGAAATTGTTATGATGAATTCACAGTCAGTATCACACCACAGCCTAGGCTGCAGTTTTCAAAGGAACACAAGGTCTTTTCTGCACAAGAAAACCAATACAGAACTGATTCACTTAAATCAATGAAACTCTTACATTTTGGCAAAGGGCCGCAAAAAGAATGGTGTCCCTATACACATCCCAAATTCTTGGAAAAAAATCTCAGCCGCTCAATCTGCAGGATTCCAAGTCCCTGCATTCTGGTAGGTGGTCTTGTTTCGATTAGGATGCAATAACTAGTAACTGTGACTAACAGCTGCTAACACACCTTACACATTCTTAGCAGGATTTCACTTAACTGCAGTCTCTACAACTGCAAAAATAAAGATAATACTTTGACTTGCATTTCGTAACCCCTTTATTGAGTTTTGATTGCTTATTATTAGTCCTGTTGCTCTAGTTGTTAATCAGAGAAGTCCTTCTTAAAGTATGGATTATAGAATCTGTCCTGTCACAAGTTAGTCAAATGGATTAGGATCAAAGTGAGGAACTATTGAAAAGAGTGCCAGGTGGGAAACAGCAACTCAGGTTATGCATCCTCTAAGCGATGAGCCCATCTGATAATTCTTAACATTCTGAAGAGTAAACTATTATTAAATACTAAACTAAGGTTAATTCTCAGCGCATTCGTTAAAACCTCAGACCATTCAAACACCCATGTTAAGTTAGCAAGATGCAGATTAGAAGCAGCACAGCAAAAATGACGACATTTGCAATGTTACCTGGAAGCAGCAAGTAATTGAAAAGAAACTATTCGCTCTCTGAAGGAGGTGTGGAGTAGTAGAAGGGCTACAATAGGGCTTTACACAGCTTGCTTGTTTTCAGTGCAGTGTATAGATACTGAGGACACCTGTCTTACTGGAATAACACAGAGGTCAGGAAAATGCAACTTACTGAACAAAACAACCATAGCAGACAGTTTGCTTTTAAGCAAAATAAAGTTCAGGCTGTTGGCAAGTAACAACCTTAGACATAAAATAGTGTCACTAAATTAACACTGAAAGACATACTGTGGTAGTCTGAATTCATTTTTAAAAATTAGTCAGCAAAAGTGTGTTAAGGATATATGCCCACTTAAAGCCTTATTATCATTACACCGTTCTATTGAGTGGGAACCTCAAGTGAAATAGCCTAGGAAGTGATTAAATGTGAGTTCTTCAGTTCCCAAACTGAAATAAAACCAAAAAGGAAACATTTTGCCTTCTAAAAATGCATTCAGTTGTGATAATCTTGTCTTTAATAACAGAAAGGAAGGACTAGCGCATGTCCCTCTGTTCACTGACATGAGTGAGGGCAGGCTGGATTCACACGGATCTCATGCTACAAAGGTGGGGTTTATATCACCATTTCCTGTTGCAACAGGAAGGTTTCTACACTAAAATGAAGGCGAAAAAAACAGTAAGCGTTGTAAAATTATTTGTGAAATGCTGGCAAGAGAACAACTACCATTACCACCAAACCCACATGCATTCGCATAAAGATGGCAGGTATACACTCATATCTGTGGGCAGGCATCATCAAGGGGCCAACATCCAGCTGCTGCTAGTATCTAACGAAAAGGTCAGCAATAATAATAATAATAAAAACCCACAAAATAACTCTGAAGCAATAGTATCTTCTTAGATGCTAAATTATTTATTCTACCCCAGAACACAATCCAACAGCAAGGGGGAGGCCATGGAGTCCCTCCTGCACATTAAGTGATCTAATGGTAAGACACAAAACAAGTTTAGAGTAAATCTGTAACACTGTGAAAGGACGGACAAATAAATAGAAACAGCTTTTCTAGTTTTTCAACTGACAGGTGGCTGTCCCCTGCAAACCATAAAGTAGAAAATCATCTAATAAAATCTTTCCTTCAAAGAAAATGGCCAAAATGCTAAAGAAATAGAACAAAATATAGAATTGTATTTTTGTTGTATCTATATTATTAATATAGAATTGGGAACCTCTGCTCAGTTTTGCCATGTCAGTTCACCCTGCCACAATGGCAGACAAATCCACATACATGACAATTTACATTCTACTTAAGTTAGTGAAAATCAGCAGTTAGCAGCAGTTCATATCGCACGTGCTTTTACAGTCCTCTTGTTGCTGAAAGACTGCCAGACAAACCCAATAAAGGGGGTCCGCTTTCACCCCAGAGGATCTGCAGTTTTACATTAGGTTAAACGGAAAAGGAACATATGAATGCACACTTCATTGCAACAGCAATGACGAAGCCAGAGTAAAAACAAAGAAAAACTAACAGAAATTAAAAATGAGAGCCAAAATTGTCAATATAAAGATGCTAACAGTATCCACAGGACGCTAAACTACTATAATGAACTTGTGCTATAAGAGTATGTGATAAGTAGCAGGCTATCATTTCCTCTTTGGTCAGAGTGGAGGAAGCTAGAAGGAAATCATCATAATCTAATATAGATCACATCTTTGATAATTTTTTTAAAAAAACTGAAGTGTCATTTATTCAAAACTAACATAATAATAAATAGTCTTACCTAAAGTGTCACAGGAGATTAGTTTACAGCTGTATGCTTTGCATAAATATTCCACAGTAACTGCATTTTAAGAGATTGAGTGGTTTTATATCTACTATTCTCAAACCTATCAAATATTAAATCTCACAATGCTTTTTAAAATGGAAGCCTCTATTACAGTGGTTTGTACATGTGATACCCACACTCAAGCACAAAGAATTGATGTTAGCTCATCCAGATAATGCATTCACACTTTTCCAAGGAGTGGAGAAAAACTTGGGATTTACAAAAAGACCAGTCATGTTTCAACTATTAAAAATTTCCTTATCTCTTCTAAGGAAGGTAATTTTACATTACACACTTGTAAACAGAGAAATCCAGGCAGAAAGAACTTTCATATGAAATAATTCCCGTAATTCAGAGCAAACAGCCCAAGTGTATGATACTAATACAGATCTGTTTGTTTCCTCTAAACTATGTGTGTATACACATACATATTTTCTAAACAGAAAACTGACTCATGACAGCTAATTACTGTAATGAACTCCAGAAAATAGGGAATCAATGCCATATTTTAGCATGCCTCTCCCCAGGCATTCTCTAGATACAAAAGTGTTCCTCAAAACTCATCTTTAATGTTGAAATGTGGCTGATCTTCAGGTTTAAAGTCTAGATTGGGGCTGCCATCCTCATTCAGAATTCGTCGAGAAGTATAGCCAACAATTGGATATTTGGCCTTATAAACGTTATTGAAGATATCATCCAGGGACTTCAGTTCCTCTTCTGTGAGTCCTGTCTAAATGAAATATGGAAATGAAAGTCCCGTCTCAAAGAAATAAAAATACATATATAGTAATAAAAAAGAAAAATGCATGTAAATAAACCTCAGGGTCAGCTTTTGGGTCTACCTTGCAGAGCATGATTAACAAAATTGATAGTATAACCTGTAATTTTATTCTTTTCATTCAAATTCAGCCTTGACAAAACTTTAATACATTCAGATCAAACAAACTGTTAATCTCCCTTCGTTTTCCCTGTGTAAGTAAATCACACCTCAAACAAGCAACAACCCACTGCCAGAGTTAACATCCATCGCCATGTCAGTGACACAGGATACACTAAACCAATTGACAAAGTAAGTGATTTACTCTCTTTGGAAGCATCTTTTTAAACAGCAGGTAATTTCCCCTTTATGTGCTTACGTAAGTTGTATTGATTCCACAGACTAAAAACTTTCCTCGTCCAGGCTGTTATCCCTGCACCTTTCATGAGCATTAAATACATACCCATTCTATATATTTAAAGAATATTAATGCATTTTTTTTAATGATGTGAATCAAGTAAATTAATACAAGTAATTTAATATTATCATTCATCATCTTGCAAAATAATAAAACTTTGCAAAACAGAATTAAACTAATAGTCCACTTTCTTACTATGTCATGTGTAAGATCTGCTGGATCCAGAGACATCTTTGCAACTCCTCTTGTTGAGTCTTTTCCAACCAAAGCATTGTATGGGGCTCCTTTCCCATAAAATTCTGTCAGATTAAAAAAAAAATAATCCAGTGATGATCTGACATGTACAGGGTATGTTCAGCCTCTGTTTTTCACCAGCCTGTTACAGTTGTCAGTGAACCAAAACGAACTCAAGTCTAAGACTCTTCTTTCCAAAACTGACTTTTGATTTACTACTTTTTGATAATATATCCCAGTCCTTAAAAAAAAACAAAACCAAAACAAAACCAAAACACCACACAAAACAGAGGGTGGAGTTATACAACTGTTGAACTCCTATACTGTGGTCTTAAAATTTACCTATTATTTAGGGACCTGAGTTTACATTCTTATGAAAGGTTTGTGGACTCCAGAATTTGCAGTGGCAAGCCTTGTCTAACTTAGGCTTTGAAGATCAGCCAACATGTATGTCCAGACAAGCAGCATTAACAGGCTTAGTACAAACAAAGCACCAAGCCATTAGTTTGTTTATCATGACATTAAGGCAAGTGTCCAGGACCCCCATGGTCCCTTCAAACATTTTACAGCAAATCTGGATTAAGAAGCAAGAGTTCAAATGAAAACATCTGTAGTTCTTAGGGAAGGCACAAACAGCAAACACAGCAATAGATGGTTTAGGTGTAAACAATGACACTAGAAGCCTCATGAAATAAGAAAATTTTAAAGGAGAAAAAAATTACTTAGCCTCCCGTCCTCCTTTCAAAAATCACAGTCAGCTCTTCCAAGAGTTTTGACCAGGCCGCTGGACAGCATGGGTAGGCAAACACCACCACACAAGGAAAAGATGAAACTGCAGCAATCCTGGTATTGTGTAGTGCAATATGGGTACATCCTAGTTAGCTTTCATCTGTTCAGTTCGTGCACCCAGTGCAACAAAATGCTGTAGCACCCGCTTCCGTGTGGTCTTCGCCCACATCTGGTGAGGACTCCGGGGTCTGCGCAGGTGTCTTCAACATTTCTGTCGTCAGCGCCCAAGCTAACTGGACTATGCTGGCTTGTCTGTCTACATGCAATGTAATCTCAAACCGGTGTTAAATTCTAGACAAAACCTTACCGGTGGAGGTGTCAGAGGAGGAAAATAAAGGTTTTTTTAAAAAAGAAAAGGTATATTCTTCTTGTTGCAATTGAACTGCAGGCTTCTAATACATTGGGAATACTTAAAAACAAATGACTGAAGAACAGCATGAAAAGCAGACAGCAGAGGAGAAGCAAACTCACCTTTTCCAGAAGTGACATCAAATACTACTCCCTTCACTGCCAGGTAAATGGGCTGTCCTTCCTGGAAAGAAAGCGATCAATATATCCTCAACACGTAAGCATAGGAAAAAGGCAATTAGTTTTAGCTATGAAATCCATAAGCACTCAGGATGGAAAGAAGAAAATTAAATTCTCTGTTGTGTGTGTATACAAGCATGCACAGTATCTCTGAAAATTTCTTGTTTGTGCTTTAAACTGTCCCTGAGGTGTTTTGTTTTTTTAAGGATTTAAGCATATGCAATGTGAGAATCTTTTTAATCTAAATGTCACAATTATAGAAGACATGTCCCTCTTGCAAGTCACCTCTTGTCTGCACACTTGTCTGCTCAAAGATTATCAGCTGCATCTTTCTGTTCCTGATGCAGGTGGACATTGCCCAAGATAAAAGGGTGTATGACCAACAGCATTCTTTATTCGATTAAAAGGACAACAGATAAATACACAAGCACACACAAATCTGATCTGCTGACACGTTTTACTTAATAAGCTAGTGCTTCTGCTTTGTTTTCTATGCGCCAGATGTATTTTTAGTCAGATGCTGGTTAGTTTCTTGAAAGCATCTAGAGACAACCCTGAGAAGGTTAGCCAGCAAGCTTTTCAAAAAAGAAGGCAGATGTGTATCAATATAGGACTTTATAATTTTGAATGTGATTTTTTTGCTGAGATTTCTGCATCACAGAAAGCTAAAAACTCCTAAGTTGAAATTGCTCTTTCTATGATTTTGTAGAAATAAAAAGAGTCTAAATGCATGGTTTAATGAATTATTGAGAGAAAATTACTTTGGCTCCAGTTTAAGGTAATCTGAAATTCACTGGCTTGAGTACATCGTCCAGCAGGCAACAAATAAAATAGGGATGTGCCATCTAATTGGATGCAACTTCAACGGACAAAAATCATCCGCTGCCAGCAGGACAAACGAATTGCAGGCCAGCGACACACAAATGCCAACAAACTCCTCGCGAATGCCCACAAAGCGAGTTATCCCGTAATTACTGGGAGAGGGGGAACAGCACAGCAGCACAGCACG